>NW_022265591.1:273980-277357 GCF_002021735.2 Oncorhynchus kisutch | reverse complement strand
CATAAGACCACATGCCCTCGAAAGACAGAGCAACAAAGAGAACAACATGTACTTTGACTGTGTCCTGTTCCTCACCAGCCCTCAGTAACACAGACTCACTAACAGAGACCAGGACACACAGTGACCTCAGCCACACAGACCAAGTGAATCTGGAGCTGCAGAAAGAGAATTGTGTAGCTATTAGACATAAGGCTGATTTCTGTTGTACAATCATCTCTACATAATCATGAACACTTGTCTCTTCCTGGGAGCAGAAGGACATAAAACTCCCTCCCTCTCTCGTCTCTCCCCCCTCCCTCTCTGTCTCTTCCCTCCCCTCCCTCTTCTCTGTCTCTCTCTCTGTCTCCCTCTCTCTCTATTTCCCCCTCCCTCCCTCCCTCCCCTCCCCTCCCTCCCTCCCTCCCTCCTTCTCTCCCCTCGGTCTCTCTCCCTCCCCTCGGTCTCTCTCTCCCTCTGTCTCTCTCTCTCTCTCTCCCTCTGTCTCCCTCCCTCCCTCTCCTCTCTCTCTCTCTCTCCCTCTGTCTCTGTCTCCCTCCCCTCCCTCTCCTCTCTCTCTCTCTCTCCCTCTGTCTCTCTCCCCCTCTGTCTCCCTCCCTCCCTCTCCTCTCTCTCTCTCTCTCCCTCTGTCTCTCTCTCCCTCTGTCTCCCTCCCTCCCTCCCCTCTCTCTCTCTCTCTCCCTCTGTCTCTCTCCCTCTGTCTCCCTCCCTCCCTCCCTCTCTCCCTACATCTAGAAATGTTGAATTAAATGACTAGCCATTTCAGAGGCTCTAAACAGCTTTGTCTGCTGACGACTAGACCTGCAGCAAGCCTCTTCTAGCCATCAGCCAGTAGAGACCCCAAACAAACCATTAGTGCTGAAGGATCCCTGCTCTGCAGCTCTTCAGTATAATGGTTTCTAATGGGGGGGACATTTTGGACCAGCAATCAAAAGGTATTGCTGGTCTGATAACCAGAATAAAGAACATTTAAAGCCTGTCCCCGTAGCAACGGCCCGATGTCAAAGTCATTATGGTCTGTCTTGGGGAGGTAAAGGTGTTTTGGTTCAGAGTGAACCATAAGCACATCACAGATAAACCCAGCGTGGAAGATGCTGTGAGGACATTATGGTCTGTCTGAGATGTGGTGATGAAACCCCCTTGTTGGAACGGCCCCCCCACCAACAGGCTTCACTACGGACGGGGAGGGTGTCTGAGATGTGGTGATGAAACCCCCTTGTTGGAACGGCCCCCCACCAACAGGCTTCACTACGGACGGGGAGGGTGTCTGAGATGTGGTGATGAAACCCCTTGTTGGAACGGCCCCCCACCAGAGGGCTTCACTACGGACGGGGAGGGTGTCTGAGATGTGGTGATGAAACCCCTACGGAAGGGGAGGGTGTCTGAGATGTGGTGATGAAACCCCTTGTTGGAACGGCCCCCCACCAGCAGGCTTCACTACGGACGGGGAGGGTGTCTGAGATGTGGTGATGAAACCCCTTGTTGGAACAGCCCCCCACCAGCAGGCTTCACTACGGACGGGGAGGGTGTCTGAGATGTGGTGATGAAACCCCTTGTTGGAACGGCCCCCCCACCAGCAGGCTTCACTACGGACGGGGAGGGTGTTCATACGTGACTGTGTTTCAATACCACATCAGTCAAATTAACCCGCCGAGCTAAAGGCTTTGCTATTGATGATAATGTACGTCTTCAACTCTCATTCAAGGTTACTTATAAAGCTAACGAAGCTAACGAGTCCTGTAGAGTACAGTTGAGTCCTGTAGAGTACAGTTGAGTCCTGTAGAGTACAGTAGAGTACAGTAGAGTCAAGTAGAGTAGAGTACAGTAGAGCCCAGTAGAGTCCTGTAGAGTACATTACAGTAGAGTCCTGTAGAGTACAGTAGAGAACAATATAGTCATGTAGAGTACAGTAGAGTCCTGTAGAGTACATTACAGTAGAGTCCTGTAGAGTACAGTAGAGAACAATATAGTCATGTAGAGTACAGTAGAGTCCTGTAGAGTCCAGGAGAGTACAGTAGAGTACAGTAGAGTAGAGTACAGTAGAGCCCAGTAGAGTACAGTAGAGTCCTGTAGAGTACAGTAGAGCCCAGTAGAGTCCTGTAGAGTACAGTAGAGTCCTGTAGAGTCCAGTAGAGTACAGTAGAGTACAGTAGAGCCCAGTAGACTACAGTAGAGTCCTGTAGAGTCCAGTAGAGTACAGTAGACTACAGTAGAGCCCAGTAGAGTACAGTAGAGTCCTGTAAGAGTCCAGCAGAGCCCAGTAGAGTCCTGTAGAGTCCAGTAGAGCCCAGTAGAGCACAGTAGAGTCCTGTAAGAGTCCAGTAGAGCCCAATAGAGTCCAGTAGAGTCCAGTAGAGCCCAGTAGAGTACAGTAGAGCCCAGTAGAGTACAGTAGAGCCCAGTAGATTACAGTAGAGTACAGTAGAGTCCTGTAGAGTACAGTAGACTACAGTAGAGTCCTGTAGAGTCCAGTAGAGTCCAGTAGAGTCCAGTAGAGTCCAGTAGAGTACAGTAGAGCCCAGTAGATTACAGTATAGTTCAGTAGAGCCCAGTAGAGTACAGTAGAGCCCAGTAGAGTCCAGTAGAGTACAGTAGAGCCCAGTAGAGTTCAGTAGAGCCCAGTAGAGTCCAGTAGAGTACAGTAGAGTCCAGTAGATTACAGTAGAGTTCAGTACCTGCCACATCAAACTCTATCTCCAGTGAGACCTTGCTGGTGATGCTGGAGTCTCTCAGTAGCTGATTGGTCTCTTCCAAGGTGCTGTCCTCTGTAGGGATCCCGTTTATAGACAGGATACGGTCACCTATCTGCAAAATCCCACACCTGCAAAGTACACACACACACACACATGACATCACAGTATTACCATGCTGTAACGAAAGCTAATGCATCACCCTTTGGTTGTGAGGTAATACATGAACCACAGCCTTTAAAACCACAACAGTACTTTTTATCGTGTACTATGTCATCACAGCCTTTAAACCACAACAGTCATTTTTATCGTGTACTACGTCATCACAGCCTTTAAACCATAACAGTCATTTTTATTGTGTACTATGTCATCACAGCCTTTAAACCATAACAGTCATTTTTATCGTGTACTATGTCATCACAGCCTTTAAACCACAACAGTCATTTTTATCGTGTACTACCTCATCACAGCCTTTCATTCCCAGCAAGTACATTTGATGGAAACATCTCTGATGGGGGAAAATAGCATGTTGTTTTCATGCAGAATTATTCTATATTCACATGAAAATCTGTCGTCAATTGGATGGAAACCTAGCTAGTGAGACAGTCAAATCTCAAGTTTTGGCCATCGCTTCAGTGTCCTATTATAACTGTGGTTATATCTTGACGTCAAAGCTCAGACGAACCAGTC
>NW_022265591.1:263980-268980 GCF_002021735.2 Oncorhynchus kisutch | reverse complement strand
CTACCTACAGAGAGATATCATGACCACACCAGACTACCTACAGAGAGATATCATGACCACACCAGACTAACTACAGAGAGATATCATGACCACACCAGACTAACTACAGAGAGATATCATGACCACACCAGACTAACTACAGAGAGATATCATGACCACACCAGACTACCTACAGAGAGATAGCATGACCACACCAGACTAACTACAGAGAGATAGCATGACCACACCAGACTACCTACAGAGAGATAGCATGACCACACCAGACTACCTACAGAGAGAGATATCATGACCACACCAGACTACCTACAGAGAGATATCATGACCACACCAGACTACCTACAGAGAGATATCATGACCACACCAGACTACCTACAGAGAGATAGCATGACCACACCAGACTACCTACAGAGAGATATCATGACCACACCAGACTACCTACAGAGAGATATCATGACCACACCAGACTACCTACAGAGAGATATCATGACCACACCAGACTACCTACAGAGAGATATCATGACCACACCAGACTACCTACAGAGAGATATCATGACCACACCAGACTACCTACAGAGAGATAGCATGACCACACCAGACTACCTACAGAGAGATATCATGACCACACCAGACTAACTACAGAGAGATATCATGACCACACCAGACTACCTACAGAGAGATATCATGACCACACCAGACTAACTACAGAGAGATATCATGACCACACCAGACTAACTACAGAGAGATAGCATGACCACACCAGACTACCTACAGAGAGATAGCATGACCACACCAGACTAACTACAGAGAGATATCATGACCACACCAGACTACCTACAGAGAGATAGCATGACCACACCAGACTACCTACAGAGAGATATCATGACCACACCAGACTAACTACAGAGAGATATCATGACCACACCAGACTACCTACAGAGAGATAGCATGACCACACCAGACTACCTACAGAGAGATAGCATGACCACACCAGACTACCTACAGAGAGATATCATGACCACACCAGATAAGAGGTTATAAAGATATTCATAAAATGTGTGGTTCGAGCCCTGAATGCCGATTGGCTGACGGCTGTGGTACATCAGACCGGGGTGCGTCGGGCATAAGAACATCCCTTAGCCGAGGTGTATTGGCCACACACACCACAAACCCCAGAGGTGCCTTATTGCTAAAAAATAACATCTTATCTTTGATTAATTTCAGCTCTGTGTCCTCTCAATAACAAAGACTGAGTCCCAGATGGCACTCTATTCCGCATATAGTGCACTACTTTAGACCAGAGGCCTATTTCCTACATAGTACACTACTTTAGACCAGAGCCCTATTCCCTATATAGTACACTACTTTAGACCAGAGCCCTATTCCCTATGTAGTGCACTACTTTAGACCAGGGCCCTATTCCCTATATAGTGCGCTACTTTAGACCAGAGCCCTATTCCCTATATAGTGCACTACTTTAGACCAGAGCCCTATTCCCTATATAGTGCACTACTGTTGACCAGAGCCCTATTCCCTATATAGTGCACTACTGTTGACCAGGGCCCAATAGGCCTCTGTTATTGAGAGGTAATAGGGGGCCATCTGAGATGCATTCAAGGTCATTGTAGGAATATTTGAATAACTTTTGAGATTATTCAGATTAAACATAATTAGGGATCACTTGATTAGGATTAATTAGCTTTTCATCCTAACAATACTTTGAGATAATTGCCCTGAGAAATGAGCGGCTAATTATGATATAATTCATTCATCACTCAGTTGGGACCAGGATGTAGAGCAGAGGACTTGGGTATTGATTAGGAGTATAAACCCTGTTGACCATTCAGTTGGGACCAGGTTGTAGAACAGAGGGTATTGATTAGGAGTATAAACCCTGTTGACCACTCTGTTGGGACCAGGTTGTAGAACAGAGGGTATTGACTAGGAGTATAAACCCTGTCGACCACTCAGTTGGGACCAGGTTGTAGAACAGAGGGTATTGACTAGGAGTATAAACCCTGTCGACCACTCAGTTGGGACCAGGTTGTAGAGCAGAGGGTATTGATTAGGAGTATAAACCCTGTTGACCACTCTGTTGGGACCAGGTTGTAGAACAGAGGGTATTGACTAGGAGTATAAACCCTGTTGACCATTCAGTTGGGACCAGGTTGTAGAACAGAGGACTTGGGTATTGATTAGGAGTATAAACCCTGTTGACCACTCTGTTGGGACCAGGTTGTAGAGCAGAGGGTATTGATTAGGAGTATAAACCCTGTTGACCACTCTGTTGGGACCAGGTTGTAGAGCAGAGGGTATTGATTAGGAGTATAAACCCTGTTGACCACTCTGTTGGGACCAGGTTGTAGAACAGAGGACTTGGGTATTGATTAGGAGTATAAACCCTGTTGACCACTCAGTTGGGACTAGGTTGTAGAACAGAGGACTTGGGTATTGATTAGGAGTATAAACCCTGTTAACCACTCAGTTGGGACTAGGTTGTAGAACAGAGGGTATTGATTAGGAGTATAAACCCTGTTGACCACTCAGTTGGGACCAGGTTGTAGAACAGAGGGTATTGACTAGGAGTATAAACCCTGTTGACCACTCAGTTGGGACCAGGTTGTAGAACAGAGGGTATTGACTAGGAGTATAAACCCTGTTGACCACTCAGTTGGGACCAGGTTGTAGAACAGAGGGTATTGACTAGGAGTATAAACCCTGTTGACCATTCAGTTGGGACCAGGTTGTAGAACAGAGGGTATTGACTAGGAGTATAAACCCTGTTGACCACTCAGTTGGGAACAGAGTTAGATTGGATTAGAGATTAGAGACACTTCACTATCCCATCAGGGGGAAATTAATTTGGTCCTCTGCTGGTCTACCAGGAGTGACCATTCTCCCACTAGTCTCTGCTGGTCTACCAGGAGTGACCATGCTATTTCCATAAAGTGTCATTATTGAAAGGGTAATGCGTTCTGCCGTAGGGAAGAATCCTATTAAATGTAAATATGAATATAAACATTAAAAGGACACGATTGGCTCTGAAGGTCCTTGGCATCACGGTCCTTGGCGTCATGGCAACCCTACACGGTTAACCCGCCTTGACGACGAGGCTGAGTCGGCGTGAGCCCCGGGCGAATTTACAAACTTCAAAGGGTCTCTTTCTTTTTTTAAATCCTTCCTCTTTTTTGTCCATTTCCTAATCCTGTTTTATTTTAGATGAAGGGGTTTCTCCTCCCCTGCTGCTCTGATAGAGAGGGATTATCTCTCCTCGTGGTGCTATCCGGGGGAGACAGCCCACCTACTCGTGGTCTTGCTATAATGGAGTGTGTCTTATGGTCTTGGATGACTCATGTGTACGGCCTTGTTAGAGAGCCAGACGGGAGGCTAAGTTCCAAATGGAACCCTAGTCTCTACGTAGTGCACTACTTCTGAGCAGAGCCGTATGTATGGGCCCTAATCCCTACGTAGTGCACTACTTCTGACCAGAACCTTATGGACCCTAATCCCTACGTAGTGCACTACTTCTGACCAGAGCCGTATGTATGGGCCCAAATCCCTACGTAGTGCACTACTTCTGACCAGAACCTTATGGACCCTAATCCCTATGTAGTTCACTACTTCTGACCAGAACCTTATAGGCCCTAATCCCTACGTAGTTCACTACTTCTGACCAGAACCTTATGGACCCTAATCACTATGTAGTTCACTACTTCTGACCAGAACCTTATAGGCCCTAATCCCTACGTAGTTCACTACTTCTGACCAGAACCTTATGGGCCCTAATCCCTACGTAGTGCACTACTTCTGACCAGAACCTTATGGGCCCTAATCCCTATTTAGTGCACTACTTCTGACCAGAACCTTATGGGCCCTAATCCCTACATAGTGCACTACTTCTGACCAGAACTTTATGGGCCCTAATCCCTACATAGTGCACTACTTCTGACCAGAACCTTATGGGCCCTAATCCCTATGTAGTGCACTACTTCTGACCAGAACCTTATGGGCCCTAATCCCTAATTAGTGCACTACTTCTGACCAGAACCTTATGGGCCCTAATCCCTATTTAGTGCACTACTTCTGACCAGAACCTTATGGGCCCTAATCCCTATTTAGTGCACTACTTCTGACCAGAACCTTATGGGCCCTAATCCCTATTTAGTGCACTACTTCTGACCAGAACCTTATGGGCCCTAATCCCTACTTAGTGCACTACTTCTGACCAGAACCTTATGGGCCCTAATCCCTATTTAGTGCCTACTACTTCTGACCAGAACCTTATGGGGCCTAATCCCTACTTAGTGCACTACTTCTGACCAGAACCTTATGGGCCCTAATCCCTATTTAGTGCACTACTTCTGACCAGAACCTTATGGGCCCTAATCCCTATTTAGTGCACTACTTCTGACCAGAACCTTATGGGCCCTAATCCCTATTTAGTGCACTACTTCTGACCAGAACTTTATGGGCCCTAATCCCTATTTAGTGCACTACTGTGAATATGGTGCTGTTAGGGATGTAGCCCACTGCTTTCCTCCTTTAGGGGGAGTAAAGAAGACACTTTCACTCACACACACACACACACACACACACACACACACACACACACACACACACACACACACACACACACACACACACACACACACACACACACACACCGAGGACAACCCACTGGCTGCTTGCTGGATCACTCTGATGTTGAATTATAGTGCATAACGCAGTATATGAACAACCCCTGCAAAATGCTAACTACTAAGGAACATGTAAGGAAGAATCGTGTTAGCCTGAGTGATTGGAAATAACAGTAACGCTAGCAGACGTGCTAATGATTATAGCATCGGCTGTCATGATACCTGTCGTGTGGATGGTATTGCTCAGTTAGTAACTGAAGGCTGATGTTATGTCGTGTTGTGTGGAGACAACAGCCAACAGAGACTGCTGCCTCCTTCTCACCTAACTCCCCGTTTCCTGGGGTGTATAATATATAAGACCTGACT
>NW_022265591.1:256480-258980 GCF_002021735.2 Oncorhynchus kisutch | reverse complement strand
GAAGAGAGAGGGATCGATAAGAGAGAGGGATGAGAAGAGAGGGGATGAGAAGAGAGGGATGGAGAAGAGAGGGATGGAGAAGAGAGAAGGATCGATAGAAAGAGGGATGAGAAGAGAGGGATCGATAAGAGAGGGATGGAGGAGAGAGGGATGGAGAAGAGAGGATCGATAAGAGAGGGATGGAGAAGAGAGGGATGGAGGAGAGAGAGATCGATAAGAGAGGATGGAGAAGAGAGAGGGATGGAGAAGAGAGGGATGGATAAGAGAGGGATGGAGAAGAGAGAGGCATGGAGAAGAGGGATCAATAAGAAAGAGGGATGGAGAAGAGAGAGGGATGGAGGAGAGACAGGGATGAGAAGAGAGAGGGATGGATAAGAGACGGATGGAGAAGAGAGAGGGATCGATAAGAGAGGGATCGATAAGAGAGGGATCGATAAGAGATGGATGGAGAAGAGAGGGATGAGAAGAGAGGGATGGAGAAGAGAGAGTGATGGAGAAGAGAGAGGGATGGATAAGAGAGGGATCGATAAGAGAGAGGGATCGATAAGAGAGGGATCGATAAGAGAGAGGGATGGAGAAGAGAGGGATCGATAAGAGAGAGGGTTGGAGAAGAGAGGGATCGATAAGAGAGGGATTGAGAAGAGAGGGATCGATAAGAGAGAGGGATGGAGGAGAGAGAGGGATGGAGGAGAGAGAGGGATGGATGGAGGAGACAGAGAGATGGAGGAGAGAGAGGGTTCGATAAGAGAGGGATCGATAAGAGAGAGGGATGGAGGAGAGTGAGGGATGGAGAAGAGAGAGGGATCGATAAGAGAGATCGATAAGAGAGAGGGATCGATAAGAGAGAGGGATGGAGAAGAGAGGGATCGATAAGAGAGGGATCGATAAGAGAGAGGGATGGAGAAGAGAGGGATTGATAAGAGAGAGGGATGGAGGAGAGAGAGGGATGGAGGAGAGAGAGGGATCGATAAGAGAGGGATCGATAAGAGAGAGGGATGGAGGAGAGAGAGGGATCGATAAGAGAGAGGGATGGAGGAGAGAGAGGGATGGAGGAGAGAGGGATCGATAAGAGAGGGATCGATACGAGAGAGGGATGGAGGAGAGAGAGGGATCGATAAGAGAGAGGGATGGAGGAGAGAGATGGATTGATAAGAGAGAGGGATGGAGGAGAGAGAGAAGAGGAGAGAAGGGAGGAGAAGAGAGGGATGGAGAAGAGAGGGAGGAGGAGAGAGGGAGGAGAAGAGAGGGAGGAGGAGAGAGGGAGGAGAAGAGAGAGGGATGGAGAAGAGAGAGGGAGGAGGAGAGAGGGATGGAGAAGAGAGAGGGATGGAGAAGAGAGAGGGATTAGAGAAGAGAGAGGGATGGAGAAGAGAGAGGGATTGGAGAAGAGAGAGGGATGGAGAAGAGAAGGGATGGAGGAGAGAGAGGATCGATAAGAGAGAGGGATGGAGGAGAGAGGGAGGAGAAGAGAGAGGGATGAGAAGAGAGGGATGGAGGAGAGAGAGGGATGGAGGAGAGAGGGAGGAGAAGAAGAGAGGGATCGATAAGAGAGAGGGATGAGAAGAGAGGGGATCGATAAGAGAGGGATGGAGGAGAGAGGGATGGAGAAGAGAGGGATCGATAAGAGAGGGATGGAGACGAGAGGGATGGAGGAGAGAGAGATCGATAAGAGAGGGATGGGAAGAGAGAGAGGGATGGAGAAGAGAGGGATGGATAAGAGAGGGATGAGAAGAGAGAGGCATGGAGAAGAGGGATCAATAAGAAAGAGGGATGGAGAAGAGAAGGGATGGAGAGGAGAGACAGGGATGAGAAGAGAGAGGGATGGATAAGAGACGGATGGAGAAGAGAGAGGGATCGATAAGAGAGGGATCGATAAGAGAGGGATCGATAAGAGATGGATGGAGAGGAGGGATGGGAGGAAGAGAAGGGGATGGAGAAGAGAGAGTGATGGAGAAAGAGAGGGATGGATAAGAGAGGATCGATAAGAGAGAGGGATCGATAAGAGAGGGATCGATAAGAGAGAGGGATGGAGAAGAGAGGGATCGATAAAGAGAGGGTTGGAGAAGAGAGGGATCGATAAGAGAGGGATTGAGAAGAGAGGGATCGATAAGGAGAGGGATGGAGGAGAGAGAGGGATGGGGAGGAGAGAGAGGGATGGATGGAGGAGACAGAGAGATGGAGGAGAGAGAGGGTTCGATAAGAGAGGGATCGATAAGAGAGAGGGATGGAGGAGAGTGAGGGATGGAGAAGAGAGAGGGATCGATAAGAGAGATCGATAAGAGAGAGGGATCGATAAGAGAGAAGGGATGGAAAGAGGGAGGGATCGATAAGAGAGGGATCGATAAGAGAGAGGGATGGAGAAGAGAGGGATTGATAAAGAGAGGGATGGAGAAGAGAGGGATGGAGGAGAGAGAGGGATCGATAAGAGAGGGATCGATAAGAAGAGGGATGGAGGATAGAGAGGGATCGATAAGAGAGAGGGATTGAGGAGAGAGGGATT
>NW_022265591.1:247028-256380 GCF_002021735.2 Oncorhynchus kisutch | reverse complement strand
AGAGAGAGAGAGAGAGAGAGGACAGGACAGGACAAGACAGAGATCTAATCTACTGTAATCTACCTGGTGTGTGTAGGCAGACTTGGGCCAATTAGAACATAGTATTTAGTGGTTGAGGCTGGTGCTATTCATTAACAATTTTTTTTTTTGGAACCAAAGCCTTGTCTTCAGGAGACCCTCGAGACACCTGGGTCGTCACACACTTAAGACACCTGGGTGCGTCACACACTAAGACACCTGGGTCGTCACACACTAGACACCTGGGTCGTCACAACACTATAGACACCTGGGTCTCTTCACACACTAAGGACACCTGGGTCGTCAACCACACTAAGACACCTGGGTCGTCACACACTAAGACACCTGGGTCGTCACACACTAAGACACATGGGGTCGTCACACACTAAGGACACATCGGGTCGTCACACACTAAGACACCTGGGTCGTCACACACTAAGACACCTGGGTCGTCACACACTAAGACACATGGGTCGTCACACACTAAGACACTGGGTGTCACACACTAAGACACCTGGGTCGTCACACACTAAGACACCTGGGTCGTCACACCACTAAGACACCTGGGTCGTCACACACTAAGACACCTGGGTCGTCACACACTAAGACACCTGGGTCGTCACACACTAAGACACCTGGGTCGTCACACACTAAGACACATGGGTCGTCACACACTAAGACACCTGGGTCGTCACACAGTAAGACACCTGGGTCGTCACACACTAAGACACATGGGTCGTCACACACTAAGACACCTGGGTCGTCACACACTAAGACCCACCAACGCTACGTGACCAGAATACTGATCAGCACGCCCAATTTTTAAGTTTTAGATTTGTTAAAAAGTTTGAGATATCCAATAAATGTCGTTCCACTTCATGATTGTGTCCCACTTGTTGTTGATTCTTCACAAAAAAATACAGTTTTATATCTTTATGATTGAAGCCTGAAATGTGGCAAAAGGTCGCAAAGTTCAAGGGGGCCGAATACTTTCGCAAGGCACTGTAAGTATCTCTGTCTCTCTCTATGTCTCTCTCTCTCTCTGTCTCTCTCTTTCTCTCTCTGTCTCTGTCTCTCTCTTTCTCTATCTCTCTGTCTCTCTCTCTCTCTCTGTCTCTCTCTCTCTGTGTCTCTCTCGCTGTCTCTCTTGCTCTGTCTCTTTCGCTCTGTCTCTCTCTCACTGTCTCTCTCTGTCTCTCTCTCTGTGTCTCTCTCTCTCTTTCTCTCTCTCTCTCTCTCTCTCTCTCTCTCTCTCTCTCTCTCTCTCTGTCTCTCTCTGTCTCTCTCTCTCTCTCTCTGTCTCTCTCTGTCTCTCTCTCTCTCTCTCTGTCTCTCTCTGTCTCTCTCTCTCTGTATCTCTCTGTCTCTCTCTCTCTGTATCTCTCTGTCTCTCTCTCTCTGTCTCTCTCTCTCTCTCTCTCTCCCTCTGAGGGTTTATAAAGACTAATGTCGTTCATGCTGTAGTACATCGCTGAATGGTTAGTGGAGAGCCCTTTCTGGTGCCTCCACAATCCAGCATCCCTCCCTGGCCAAGTGAACTGACAGGACTGTATCAGCACTGTGCACCTTGCATTAATGCCCTAGATGAGGTTATACATACAACACTCAGCTCAGTGACTTTCAGGGACAATGGAGAGATGGACAGAACCAGAGAGAGAGGTGGAGGGGGAGAGATTGTGAGAGAGAGAGAGAAAGAGAAAGATGGAGAGAGCCAGAGATAGATGGAGAAAGCCAGAGAAAGAGAGAGATAGAGAGAACCGGAGAGAGCGATGGAGAATACCAGAGAGAGCGATGGAGAATACCAGAGAGAGCGATGAAGAGAGCGAGAGAAAGAGAGAGATGGAGAACACTGGAGAGAGATGGAGAGAGCGAGAGAAAGAGAGAGATGGAGAACACTGGAGAGAGATGGAGAACACTGGAGAGAGATGGAGAACACTGGAGAGAGCCAGAGAAAGAGAGAGATGGAGAACACTGGAGAGAGATGGAGAACACTGGAGAGAGATGGGAGAACACTGGAGAGAGATGGAGAACACTGGAGAGAGATGGAGAACACTGGAGAGAGATGGAGAATACCAGAGAGATGGAGAACACTGGAGAGAGATGGAGAACACTGGAGAGAGATGGAGAATACCAGAGAGATGGAGAACACTGGAGAGAGATGGAGAACACTGGAGAGAGATGGAGAATACCAGAGAGATGGAGAACACTGGAGAGAGATGGAGAACACTGGAGAGAGATGGGGAACACTGGAGAGAGATGGAGAATACCAGAGAGAGATGGAGAACACTGGAGAGAGATGGAGAACACTGGAGAGAGATGGAGAACACTGGAGAGAGATGGAGAGAGCGAGAGAAAGAGAGAGATGGAGAGAGCCAGAAGAGGACTTTAGTTCTGCTCTATTTTCCTTCAGCCCAGGAAACCAGATGAGAGACAGAAAATATCACTTCAAACCAAAACAAATCTGAGCTCAACAGAAATAAATAGATGAAAGGATCAAAGATGAAGGAGCAGAAGAAGGAGGAGGAGGAGGAGGGAGAGGAGGAGGAGGAGGGAGAGGAGGAGGAGGAGGGAGAGGAGGAGGAGAAAGGAGAAGGGAGAGGAGGAGGAGGAAGGAGGAGGGAGAGGAGGAGGAGGAGGGAGAGGAGGAGGGAGAGGAGGAGGAGGAAGGAGGAGGGAGAGAAGGAGGAGAAGGGAGAGGAGGAGGAGGAAGGAGGAGGGAGAGGAGGAGGAGGAGGGAAAGGAGGAGGAGGGAGAGAAGGAGGGAGAGGAGGAGGAGGTGGAGGGAGAGAAGGAGGAGGTGGGAGAGAAGGAGGAGGAGGGAAAGGAGGAGGAGGAGGGAGAGGAGGAGGGAGAGGAGGAGGAGGTGGAGGGAGAGAAGGAGGAGGAGGGAAAGGAGGAGGAGGGAGAGGAGGAGGGTGGAGGGAGAGGAGGAGGGAGAGGAGGAGGAGGGAGAGGAGGAGGTGGAGGGAGAGGAGGAGGGAGAGGAGGAGGAGGGAGAGGAGGAGGTGGAGGGAGAGAAGGAGGAGGAGGGAAAGGAGGTGGAGGGAGAGAAGGAGGAGGAGGGAGAGGAGGAGGGAGAGGAGGAGGAGGGAGAGGAGGAGGTGGAGGGAGAGAAGGAGGAGGAGGGAAAGGAGGTGGAGGGAGAGAAGGAGGAGGAGGGAAAGGAGGAGGAGGGAGAGGAGGAGGAGGTGAGGGAGAGGTGGAGGTGGAGGGAGAGGAGGAGGAGGGAGAGGAGGAGGTGGAGGGAGAGGAGGAGGTGGAGGGAGAGAAGGAGGAGGAGGGAAAGGAGGAGGAGGGAGAGGAGGGGGGGGAGAGGAGGAGGGAGAGGAGGAGAAGGATGAGGAGGGGGAAGAGGAGGAGGAGGGAGAGGAGGAGGAGGAAGGACGAGGGAGAGGAGGAGGACGAGGAGGAGGGAGAGGAGGAGGTGGAGGGAGAGGAACAAGGAGCAGGGCTAGGAGGAGTAGGACATAGAAGACCAGAGAAAGAAGAGGACTAGGAGGAGTAGGACATAGAAGACCAGAGAAAGAAGAGGACTAGGAGGAGTAGGACATAGAAGACCAGAGAAAGAAGAGGACTAGGAGGAGTAGGACATAGAAGACCAGAGAAAGAAGAGGACCAGGGAAGAGGACCAGGGAAGAGGACTAGGGAAGAGGACCAGGGAAGAGGACCAGGGAAGAGGACCAGGTCCTAGGGAAGAGGACCAGGGAAGAGGACCAGGGAAGAGGACCAGGGAAGAGGACTAGGGAAGAGGACCAGGGAAGAGGACTAGGGAAGAGGACCAGGGAAGAGGACCAGGGAAGAGGACCAGGGAAGAGGACCAGGGAAGAGGAGAATCAGGAACTTTACGGGGTTGTTGGGAGAGGTTTTGTGGTGCTTGGAGGCCTGGTGTCTCTGCGACTGGTCAGGATGGTAGGTGTTATAGTGTTGGTAGGGGAGGAAGTTGCTGTTGTTGTTGGCTGAGGAGGACTCCCAGGGAAGGGTCCGCGTGCTTCTCTGCACCTTGACTGATCACAAACAGAGAGAAGCACCACAGGGGATAAGGAGGGGGGGAACAAGGTGATTGAAACAAGGGTAAAACATGGGTGAGGGGAGGGGGGGGAATACATCAAGGTAAATGAGTTCAGTCCATCAGCGGTTTTCAGGAGGATATAAAATATCATTTGATTGGGACACAGGAGGCACAGACGTCAGGTTAAATCAAGGTGCCCAGTCGTCCTATTGACTTTTCATGGAGGCTTCTAGAAGGGATCACTAAACAATAACTAACTATTAACAGATTCCACAGTTAGAGTACATGGTGAATGAATCAGTCTTTATTGTCTGGCAGGACATCATCATTTCTAAATGAATTACAACACGTCATCCTATACCTTTTATAGTGCATTCATTTGGACCAGGGACCAAAGGTGATTCATTTTTACCTTATTTAAACGAGGCAAGTCAGTTAAGAACAAATTCTTATTTTCAATGAGGGCCTAGGAACAGTGGGTTAACTGCCTTGTTCAGGGGCAGAACAACAGATTTGTACCTTGTCAGCTCGGGGGTTTGAACTTTCAACCTTTACAGTTACTAGTCCAACGCTCTAACCACTAGGCTACCCACCTCTAACCACTAGGCCACCCACCTCTAACCACTAGGCTACCTGCCTCTAACCACTAGGCTACCCTGCCTCTAACCACTAGGCTACCTGTCTCTAACCACTAGGCTACCTGCCTCTAACCACTAGGCTACCTGCCTCTAACCACTAGGCCACCCACCTCTAACCACTAGGCTACCTGCCTCTAACCACTAGGCTACCTGCCTCTAACCACTAGGATACCTGTCTTTAACCACTAGGCTACCTGTCTCTAACCACTAGGCTACCTGCCTCTAACCACTAGGCTACCTGTCTCTAACCACTAGGCTACCTGTCTCTAACCACTAGGCTACCTGTCTCTAACCACTAGGCTACCTGCCTCTAAACACTAGGCTACCCTTCCTCTAACCACTAGGCTACCTGCCTCTAACCACTAGGCTACCCTGCCTCTAACCACTAGGCTACCCTGCCTCTAACCACTAGGCTACCCTGCCTCTAACCACTAGGCTACCCTGCCTCTAACCACTAGGCCACCTGCCTCTAACCACTAGGCTACCCTGCCTCTAACCACTAGGCTACCTGCCTCTAACCACTAGGCTACCCTGCCTCTAACCACTAGGCTACCTGCCTCTAACCACTAGGATACCTGTCTTTAACCACTAGGCTACCTGTCTCTAACCACTAGGCTACCTGCCTCTAACCACTAGGCTACCTGTCTCTAACCACTAGGCTACATGTCTCTAACCACTAGGCTACCTGTCTCTAACCACTAGGCTACCTTCCTCTAAACACTAGGCTACCCTTCCTCTAACCACTAGGCTACCTGCCTCTAACCACTAGGCTACCCTGCCTCTAACCACTAGGCTACCCTGCCTTTAACCACTAGGCTACCTGTCTTTAACCACTAGGCTACCTGCCTCTAACCACTAGGCTACCTGCCTCTAACCACTAGGCCACCTGCCTCTAACCACTAGGCTACCTGCCTCTAACCTCTAGGCTACCTGCCTCTAACCACTAGGCTACCTGTCTTTAACCACTAGGCTACCTGCCTCTAACCACTAGGCTACCTGCCTCTAACCACTAGGATACCTGTCTTTAACCACTAGGCTACCTGTCTCTAACCACTAGGCTACCCTTCCTCTAACCACTAGGCTACCTGCCTCTAACCACTAGGCTACCCTGCCTCTAACCACTAGGCTACCCTGCCTTTAACCACTAGGCTACCTGTCTTTAACCACTAGGCTACCTGCCTCTAACCACTAGGCTACCTGCCTCTAACCACTAGGCCACCTGCCTCTAACCACTAGGCTACCTGCCTCTAACCTCTAGGCTACCTGCCTCTAACCACTAGGCTACCTGTCTTTAACCACTAGGCTACCTGCCTCTAACCACTAGGCTACCTGCCTCTAACCACTAGGATACCTGTCTTTAACCACTAGGCTACCTGTCTCTAACCACTAGGCTACCTGTCTCTAACCACTAGGCTACCTGTCTCTAACCACTAGGCTACCTGTCTCTAACCACCAGGCTACCTGTCGCCCCAAGTAGTGCACTACAAAGGGAATGTGTTGCCATTTGGGACACAGACAGTGATTGCTATTGGAATCCCTGTTACGGTCAAGCTTTGTTCACATTGAAGTGACTCGACGCCACATTGTTTTGTATATCCGACAGTCTGAACAGCCTAAAAGCACATCTGATATATCAAATCTGATTCCTGGCCATGCGACTTGTGTCTGAACGGTCAAATCTGATTCCTGGCCATGCGACTTGTGTCTGAACGGTCAAATCTGATTCCTGGCCATGCGACTTGTGTCTGAACGATCAAATCTGATTCCTGGCCATGCGACTTGTGTCTGAACGGTCAAATCTGATTTATTTTCCCTCAAGTGGTTTTTAGACTGCTATTTGGCATTTCTTGTTGCTTGCTAGCTGCTCTGTTGACAGTTTGACAAGAACATGTGGTAGCTAACTAGCTAGCTTGTTAATTGTTTACAAACAAATGAGTAAACGTGCTAGAAAGCTACACGGCTACCTAGCTAGCTAGTTGATTGCTGTGGCTAGCTAGTTGACCGCTGTGGCTAGCTAGTTGACTGCTGTGGCTAGCTAGTTGACAGCTGTAGCTAACTAGTTGACTGTTGTGGCTAGCTAGTTGACAGCTGTGGCTAGCTAGTTGACAGCTGTGGCTAGCTAGTTGACCGCTGTGGCTAGCTAGTTGACCGCTGTGGCTAGCTAGTTGACAGCTGTGGCTAGCTAGTTGACAGCTGTGGCTAGCTAGTTGACAGCTGTGGCTAGCTAGTTGACAGCTGTGGTTAGCTAGTTGACAGCTGTGGCTAGCTAGTTGACCGCTGTGGCTAGCTAGTTGACAGTTGTGGCTAGCTAGTTGACCGCTGTGGCTAGCTAGTTGACCGCTGTGGCTAGCTAGTTGACAGTTGTGGCTAGCTAGTTGACCGCTGTGGCTAGCTAGTTGACCGCTGTGGCTAGCTAGTTGACCGCTGTGGCTAGCCAAAAAAAGGACTCGTTTTGAAAGGTGGAGAATCGTTTCCTTTGGAACTTTTAAAAGTGTTCTCACACTGAACATTCAGAGCAACTGGGAAACGTCCACGCCAGGCCTGTTGTCACCGTAGCAACAGCGCCTGCTACATAACTTCTGATTGATAGGGAGCACTACCACCAATCAGCCTAACCCACCGCGCACACACACACACACACAGACACACAGACACACACACACACAGACACACAGACACACACACACACACAGACACACACACACACACACACACACACATGCTTACACACACACACACATGCTTACACACACACACACACACACACGTGTCATTACTATGATGACATGCATGTGACGGTGTCAGCGTGCCCTGCGCCCGGCCTGCCACAGGAGTCGCCAGGTGTTTCCTCCAACACATTGGTGCGGCTGGCTTCCGGGTTAAGAGTGGATAATGTGGATAATATCACACAAAAGGACATTGAAAATGACAACAATCCATTCTCCCCATTATCACAGATGGCTTAGTGTGATTGGCTGCTTGGCATGTCTGTCATGTATGTCATCCTATCAGGGGAAAACTGGATTCTGATCCACCCCCCTAGCCCCGCTCCAGAATACACTAGTATCTTATCGCATCAGATAACACCAGACAGAGAAACCATTGGATTTCACCAGAAATCTACACACCTTTTCCCAAAGAACCGTTATTATTGTCATAAACTTTAGATAAATGTCTCAGTGGGTAACTGTGGCATTATCGTGAAGCAGTGTGAGAGAAACGCTGTCTGGGTCTGGACCTTTTCATAAAGCCTGTGTTATAATCCTCAGATCCAACAGGAACCCTGGGCCGTGTCCAAATGGAACCCTATTCCCTATATAGTGCACTACTTTAGACCAGAGCCCTATTCCCTATATAGTGCACTACTTTAGACCAGAGCCCTATTCCCTATATAGTGCACTACTTTAGACCAGAGCCCTATTCCCTATATAGTGCACTACTTTAGACCAGAGCCCTATTCCCTATATAGTGCACTACTTTAGACCAGAGCCCTATTCCCTATATAGTGCACTACTTTAGACCAGAGTCCTATTCCCTATATAGTGCACTACTTTAGATGCATTACTATGTAGGTAATGGGGTTACCATGTGGGATGTAGTGCTGGTCTCCAAATCCCCCAGGTACATGATACTGATCAACCAAGCTTCATTCTGCTCCTAGAAATGTCACCTGTACTCAGAGATTTAAACCTACAGATTATGGAACAGAGCAGTAGTGGTTGGATAATCCATGTGTGTGTGTGTGTGTGTGTGTGTGTGTGTGTGTGTGTGTGTGTGTGTGTGTGTGTGTGTGTGTGTGTGTGTGTGAGAGTAAGTGTGTGTGTGTAAGCGTGTATGTGTGTGTGTCTGTCTGTGTGTGTGTGTGTGTGTGTGTGTGTGTGTGTGTGTGTGTGTGTGTGTGTGCGCGTGTGTGTAAGCGTGTGTCTGTGTGTGTGTGTGTGTGTGTGTGTGTGTTTAATCTCCTCTCTGTTCTATTCACTCTCTGGTAAAGGACAGTTGGAACAACTAAATGTGTCTCTCTGTCTGTCTACCTGTCTAGACAAATCACATTTACTACTCTCAGCTCCAAAGAAAACCTGAGCAGCAGATATAGCATTACTACCTGATTACTAGACTAATAGATATAGTATCACTACCTGATTACTAGACTAGTAGATATAGTATTACTACCTGATTACTAGACTAATAGATATAGTATCACTACCTGATTACTAGACTAGTAGATATAGTATTACTACCTGATTACTAGACTAATAGATATAGTATCACTACCTGATTACTAGACTAGTAGATATAGTATTACTACCTGATTACTAGACTAATAGATATAGTATCACTACCTGATTACTAGACTAGTAGATATAGTATTACTACCTGATTACTAGACTAATAGATATAGTATCACTACCTGATTACTAGACTAGTAGATATAGTATTACTACCTGATTACTAGACTAGTAGATATAGTATCACTACCTGATTACTAGACTAGTAGATATAGTATTACTACCTGATTACTAGACTAGTAGATATAGTATTACTACCTGATTACTAGACTAGTAGATATAGTATCACTACCTGATTACTAGACTAGTAGATATAGTATTACTACCTGATTACAAGACTAGTAGATATAGTATTACTACCTGATTAGTCATTACTAGACTAGTAGATATAGTATTACTAC
>NW_022265591.1:227028-242028 GCF_002021735.2 Oncorhynchus kisutch | reverse complement strand
TACCTAAACAACCACTCTGTAGTCTGATTAGTCTATCGGTGACAGTCGTTAGGTAAAGCTACCTAAACAACCACTCAGTAATCTGATTAGTCTATTAGTAACAGTCGTTAAGGTAAAACTACCTAACACAACCACTCTGTAGTCCTGATAGTCTATTAGTAACAGTCGTTAAGGTAAAACTACCTTAACAACCACTCAGTAATCTGATTCGTCTATCGGTGACCAACCAGGTTTAGCGGGGTGGAGCTATATTAGTCTGTATGTGGTCGGGGGGCTGGGGTCAGTTCGTTAATCTGGAGTACTTCTCCTGTCCTATTCGTGTCCTGTGTGAATCTAATTGTGCGTTCTCTAATTCTCTCTTTCTTTCTCTCTCTCGGAGGACCTGAGCCCTAGACCATGCCCCAGGACTAACCTGACATGATGACTCCTTGCTGTCCCAGTCCAACGGCCATGCTGCTGTTCCAGTTTCAACTGACCTGAGCCCTAGGACCATGCCCCCAGGAATACGCCCCAGGACTACCTGACATGATGACTCCTTGCTGTCCCAGTCCACCTGGCCATGCTGCTGTTTCCAGTTTCAACTGACCTGACGCCCTAGGACAATGCCCCAGGACTACGCCCCAGGACTACCTGACATGATGACTCCTTGCTGTCCCCAGTCCACCTGGCCATGCTGCTGCTCCNTACTTCTCCTGTCCTAATTCGGTGTCCTGTGTGAATCTAAGTGTGCGTTCTCTAATTCTCTCTTTCTTTCTCTCTCTCGGAGGACCTGAGCCCTAGGACCATGCCCCAGGACTACCTGACATGATGACTCCTTGCTGTCCCCAGTCCACCTGGCCATGCTGCTGTTCCAGTTTCAACTGACCTGAGCCCTAGGACCATGCCCCAGGACTACGCCCCAGGACTACCTGACATGATGACTCCTTGCTGTCCCCAGTCCACCTGGCCATGCTGCTGTTCCAGTTTCAACTGACCTGAGCCCTAGGACCATGCCCCAGGACTACGCCCCAGGACTACCTGACATGATGACTCCTTGCTGTCCCCAGTCCACCTGGCCATGCTGCTGCTCCAGTTTCAACTGTTCTGCCTTATTATTATTCGACCATGCTGGTCATTTATGAACATTTGAACATCTTGGCCATGTTCTGTTATAATCTCCACCTGGCACAGCCAGAAGAGGACTGGCCACCCCACATAGCCTGGTTCCTCTCTAGGTTTCTTCCTAGGTATTGGCCTTTCTAGGGAGTTTTTCCTAGCCACCGTGCTTCTACACCTGCATTGCTTGCTGTTTGGGGTTTTAGGCTGGGTTTCTGTACAGCACTTTGAGATATCAGCTGATGTACGAAGGGCTATATAAATACATTTGATTCGATTTGATTTGATATTAATACTGAGTCAGGACTCCTCCAATCCGCGACTTAGAAGCAACCACTCAGTAATCTGATTCGTCTATCGGTGACCAACCAGGTTTAGATGGGTGGAGCTATATTAATACTGAGTCAGGACTCCTCCAATCCGCGACTTAGAAGCAACCACTCTGTAATCTGATTCGTCTATCGGTGACCAACCAGGTTTAGATGGGTGGAGCTATATTAATACTGAGTCAGGACTCCTCCAATCAGCAACCACTCAGTAATCTGATTCGTCTATCGGTGACCAACCAGGTTTAGATGGGTGGAGCTATATTAGTACTGAGTCAGGACTCCTCCAATCCATGATTTAGAAGCAACCCAGAGGAAGGAGAAAGGCTTGTTATCCTCCCTGAATGTTTTAATAAGTAGAGCCGCCGGAGACCAGAGGACTGTCTTATTATAGTCAGCGAGTGAAGGAAGTAAACTTCTCTCCTTCCTCCTCATAAAGACTGTGCCTTTATCCCAAATGGCACCCTATTCCCTACATCGTGCACTACTTTTAATCAGAGGCCTATGGGTCCTAGGGCACTACCTAGGGTATAGAGTGCCATTAGGGAAACAGAGTGTATTTGCGTCCACTCAGCATGGTGTTTCTCTGTTGTTATTCCAGGCCGACCCGCTAGCGTCAGACCACATATGACTTATTGGATTTCTATAATTAGCCACTAAGCGTTTATACATTTCAAAGTAGCAAACGTCTCAAAGGCAGACAGCGGCTACAAGCTTCCACCTGCACATTCATTTGTTTCTCTCTTCTTTTCTCTCTCTCTGTTTCTTCTCTGAATCGATTCCTGTCAGGAAGCAATAGAGGCTCTGCAGAAGCCCCACAGATAAGTCATCAAATAAAAGCACCTCTCTCTCTCTCTCTCTCTCCCCTCTCTCTCTATCTCTCTCCCTCCCCCTCTCGCTCTCTCTCTCTGCCTCTCTCTCTATCTCTCTCTATCTCTGTCTCTCTATCTCTCTCCCTCCCCCTCTCTCTGTCTCTCTCTCCCCATCTCGCTCTCATCTCTCTCTCTCTCTATCTCTGTCTCTCTCTCTCTCTCTCTCTCCCCATCTCTCTATCTCTCTCTCTATCTCTGTCTCTCTCTCTCTGTCTCTCTCTCCCCATCTCGCTCTCTCTCTCTGCCTCTCTCCCATCTCTCTCTCCGTCTCTCTCTCTCTCTCTATCTCTATCTCTGTCTCTCTCTCTCTCTCTCTCTCTCCCTCTCTCCCTCTCTCTCCCTCTCTCTATGTCTACAGTGTGTCCGTGTCTGTAGGGACAGGACATATATTCAGCTGGCCCAGCAGGGTTTAGTTACCTGTCTGCGATGCTTGCGGGCTTGACCTTGTCTATGATGATGACCTGCTTGTTGCAGTACATGGAGGTGTTGAGGGCCAGGCCCAGACTGGACCCCAGGGACTTGGCTACCTCAACCAGCAGAGGCCCTGAAGCTGTGGCTATGGAGTCTGGAGGAGAGGAGACAGGTAGGAGGGAGAGAGGGAGTGGGCAGACAGACAGAGATAGAGAGAGAGAGAGAGAGAGAGAGAGAGAGAGAGAGAGAGAGAGAGAGAGAGAGAGAGAGAGAAGAGAAAGAGAAAGAGGGAGACAGAGCACACGAGATAGGGAGGGAGAGAGAGAGAGAGAGAGAGAGAGAGAGAGAGGGAGACAGAGATAGCGAGAGAGAGATAGGGAGAGAGGGGGGGAGAGGGGGAGAGCGAGAGAGAGAGAGAGGGAGAGACAGAGAGAGAGAGGGAGAGACAGAGAGAGGGAGAGACAGAGAGAGACAGAGAGAGAGGGAGAGAGAGAGACACAGAGAGAGAGAACATGGGTTAGTCAGTCTGTTGTCAGTTTGTCATGGAAGTGATGCTGATGGAAACACCACAGTCTCTAACATATCAATATTCTGCAACACCTTAAAGGGTGACACTGCTGTCAACAATCACACATTGCACACGCTCACACCATCCCATCAACTAGAAGGGGATTTCACCCTACAGCCACAATAACCAGAAACATCTGTCACTGTGCTGTAAATGGACCATGTTGACCTATGGACCATGTTGACCTACGGACCATGTTGACCTCTGGACCATGTTGACCTACGGACCATGTTGACCTCTGGACCATGTTGACCTACGGACCATGTTGACCTACGGACCATGTTGACCTACGGACCATGTTGACCTCTGGACCATAATTGACCTACGGACCATGTTGACCTCTGGACCATGTTGACCTACGACCATGTTGACCTACGGACCATGTTGACCTACGGACCATGTTGACCTCTGGACCATATTGACCTATGGACCACGTTGACCTATGGATCCCTGTAGGTTCTGATGAACTGGGCGACCATTAAGGAGCCCCAATGGAGAAACCACTAACCAGGATCCCTGTAGGTTCTGATGAAACTGGGCGACCATTAAGGAGCCCTAATGGAGAAACCACTAACCAGGATCCCTGTAGGTTCTGATGAAACTGGGCGACCATTAAGGAGCCCTAATGGAGAAAACCACTAACCAGGATCCCTGTAGGTTCTGATGAAACTGGGTGACCATTAAGGAGCCCTAATGGCTTCCACTCTGCTCCTTCGTACAGTTACACAACATGTGGAATAATGAAACTGTGGTGCAGGCAGGGTAGTGGGGGTTTAGCCAGAGGCAGCCCCCTGTTGTCAAAGGTAACAGCTACAGTATCTAGCTGTATTCACAGACAGGGAAACACTGAAACATGAACCTAAACACAACCACATGAACCTAAACACAACCACAAGAACCTAAACACAACCACATGAACCTAAACACAACCACATGAACCTAAACACAACCACATGAACCTAAACACAAACCACATGAACCTAAACACAACCACATGAACCTAACACAACCACATGAACCTAAACACAACCACATGAACCTAAACACAACCACATGAACCTAAACACAACCACATGAACCTAAACACAACCACATGAACCTAAACACAACCACAAGAACCTAAACACAACCACATGAACCTAAACACAACCACATGAACCTAAACACAACCACATGAACCTAAACACAACCACATGAACCTAAACACAACCACAAGAACCTAAACACAACCACATGAACCTAACACAACCACATGAACCTAAAACACAACCACATGAACCTAAACACAACCACATGAACCTAAACACAACCACATGAACCTAAACACAACCACATGAACCTAAACACAACCACAAGAACCTAAACACAACCACAAGAACCTAAACACAACCACAAGAACCTAAACACAACCACAAGAACCTAAACACAACCACAAGAACCTAAACACAACCACATGAACCTAAACACAACCACATGAACCTAAACACAACCACAAGAACCTAAACACAACCACATGAACCTAAACACAACCACATGAACCTAAACAAACCACAATAACTAAACACAACCACATGAACCTAAACACAACCACAAGAACCTAAACACAACCACATGAACCTAAACACAACCACATGAACCTAAACACAACCACATGAACCTAAATACAACCACATGAACCTAAACACAACCACATGAACCTAAACACAACCAAAATAACCTAAACACAACCACATGAACCTAAACACAACCACATGAACCTAAACACAACCACATGAACCTAAACACAACCACAACAGATCCCCCAATGTGTTTCAATGCTTTCACTTCACATACAGCATCTAGATGTTCAAAACATCTGAAGAACTATGAACGTCCAACTGCCTGTGTGTTTTAGTGATTTCACTCCACAGAGCAGACCCGGCTAGGATAAACTGACTAAATGGGTAGTTGAAATGAGCCGGGGGGAACCATTTTTGGGGGGTTTCGTGCAAATGTAAAATTCTGCTTACGTCACGCTCTACCACAACAAAAAAACACATACCATTGAAATGCAGAGACTCTGAGATCACTGGGTGCTTTTGAAGTGACAGGTTGCTGTGATATCTGTATTCGTGTAACACAGGTTCCTTCGAGCCGTCGTAAAGGACACAGATTCAGCAGGAGACAGGCAGGAAGAGGTGCAAATGAGGATTTATTACAGAGCGCTAGTGTATCAAGGAAAGATGGTGATATTTACAAATATATATACAAAGATCTGACATCAAAATGTCAGATACACCCTCCCCTTAGTTACCCAACAGCTGGGGTGTACCAGGCTCAGATACACCCTCCCCTTAGTTACCCACAGCTGGGGTGTACCAGGCTCAGATACAGCCTCCCCTTAGTTACCCAACAGCTGGGGTGTACCAGCTCAGATACACCCTCCCCTTAGTTACCCAACAGCTGGGGTGTACCAGGCTCAGATACAGCCTCCCCTTAGTTACCCAACAGCTGGGGTGTACCAGGCTCAGATACAGCCTCCCCTTAGTTACCCAACAGCTGGGGTGTACCAGGCTCAGATACAGCCTCCCCTTAGTTACCCAACAGCTGGGGTTGTACCAGGCTCAGATACAGCCTCCCCTTAGTTACCAACAGCTGGGGTGTACCAGGCTCAGATACAGCCTCCCCTTAGTTACCCAACAGCTGGGGTGTACCAGGCTCAGATACAGCCTCCCCTTAGTTACCCAACAGCTGGGGTGTACCAGGCTCAGATACAGCCTCCCCTTAGTTACCCAACAGCTGGGGTGTACCAGGCTCAGATACAGCCTCCCCTTAGTTACCCAACAGCTGGGGTGTACCAGGCTCAGATACAGCCTCCCCTTAGTTACCCAACAGCTGGGGTGTACCAGGCTCAGATACAGCTCCCCTTAGTTACCCAACAGCTGGGGTGTACCAGGCTCAGATACAGCCCTCCCCTTGAGTCCACTTATTCTGGTCTCTACACCACTCACCCCTCCCCTTATTCTGGTCTCTACACCCCTCACCCCTCCCCTTATTCTGGTCTCTACACCCCTCCCCTTTATTCTGGTCTCTACACCCCTCCCCTTATTATGGTCTCTACACCCCTCCCCTTATTCTGGTCTCTACACCCCTCCCTTATTCTGGTCTCTACAACCCCTCCCCTTATTCTGGTCTCTACACCCCTCCCCTTATTCTGGTCCTCTACACCCCTCCCCTTATTCTGGTCTCTACACCCCTCCTCTTATTCTGGTCTCTACAACCCCTCCCCTTATTCTGGTCTCTACAACCCCTCCCCTTATTCTGGTCTCTACACCCCCTCCCCTTATTCTGGTCTCTACACCCCTCCCCTTATTCTGGTCTCTACACCCCTCCCCTTATTCTGGTCTCTACAACCCCTCCCCTTATTCTGGTCTCTACCCCCCTCCCCTTATTCTGGTCTCTACACCCCTCCCCTTATTCTGGTCTCTACACCCCTCCCCCCTCCCCTTATTCTGGTCTCTACACCCCTCCCCCCTCCCCTTATTCTGGTCTCTACACCCCTCCCCTTATTCTGGTCTCTACACCCCTCCCCTTATTCTGGTCTCTACACCCCTTCACTTATTCTGGTCTCTACACTCCTCCCCTTATTCTGGTCTCTACACTCCTCCCCCCTCCCTTATTCTGGTCTCTACACCCCTCCCCTTATTCTGGTCTCTACACTCCTCACCCCTCCCCTTATTCTGGTCTCTACACCCCTACCCCCTCCCCTTATTCTGGTCTCTACACCCCTCCCCTTATTCTGGTCTCTACACCCCTCCCCTTATTCTGGTCTCTACACCCCTCCTCTTATTCTGGTCTCTACAACCCCTCCCCTTATTCTGGTCTCTACAACCCCTCCCCTTATTCTGGTCTCTACACCCTCCCTATTCTGGTCTCTACACCCCTCCCCTTATTCTGGTCTCTACACCCCTCCCCTTATTCTGGTCTCTACAACCCCTCCCCTTATTCTGGTCTCTACCCCCCTCCCCTTATTCTAGGGTCTCTACACCCCTCCCCTTATTCTGGTCTCTACACCCCTCCCCCCTCCCCTTATTCTGGTCTCTACACCCCTCCCCCCTCCCCTTATTCTGGTCTCTACACCCCTCCCCTTATTCTGGTCTCTACACCCCTCCCCTTATTCTGGTCTCTACACCCCTTCACTTATTCTGGTCTCTACACCCCTTCACTTATTCTGGTCTCTACACCCCTCACCCCTCCCCTTATTCTGGTCTCTACACCCCTCCCCTTATTCTGGTCTCTACACCCCTCCCCTTATTCTGGTCTCTACACCCCTTCACTTATTCTGGTCTCTACACCCCTCCCCTTATTCTGGTCTCTAGATGTTTAATGATGCTTGAGACACGACATGCCAAGAGTGTACAAATCTGTCATCAAGGCAAAAGGTGTCTACTTTGAAGAGTCTAAAATATAAATATATTTTGATTTGCTGAACACTTTTTCGGTTCCTAAATGATTCCATATGTGTTATTTTATAGTGTTGATGTCTTCACTGTTGTTCTACAACGTAGAAAATAGTAAAATCCCTTGAATGAGTAGGTGTGTCCAAACCTTTTACTGGTACTGTACTGTCACACACACACACACACACACACACACACACACACACACACACACCCTTCCTATCTTTCTATACAATCCACACGCTCAACAAAACAAACTTGCCTCTCAGAAGGGATGTTAATATCATACAAGCAGTAGGAAAACCCACAAGGATTCAGGCAATTCTCTCTGTCTCTCTCTCTCTCTGTCTCTCTCTCTCTTTCTGTCTGTCTGTCTCTCTCTGTCTCTCTGTCTGTCTCTCTCTCTCTCTCTTTCTGTCTGTCTCTCTCTTTCTGTCTGTCTCTCTGTCTGTCTGTCTGTCTCTCTCTCTCTCTTTCTGTCTCTCTCTCTTTCTGTCTGTCTGTCTCTCTCTCTCTTTCTGTCTGTCTCTCTGTCTGTCTGCCTGTCTCTCTCTCTTCCTGTCTCTCTCTCTCTCTGTCTCTCTCTCTCTCTCTTCCTGTCTCTCTCTCTCTGTCTCTCTCTCTTCCTGTCTCTCTCTCTTCCTGTCTCTCTCTCTCTCTGTCTCTCTCTCTTCCTGTCTCTCTCTCTCTCTGTCTCTCTCTCTCTGTCTCTCTCTCTGTCTCTCTCTCTTCCTGTCTCTCTCTCTGTC
This sequence comes from Oncorhynchus kisutch, assembly GCF_002021735.2. NCBI lineage: Eukaryota > Metazoa > Chordata > Actinopteri > Salmoniformes > Salmonidae > Oncorhynchus > Oncorhynchus kisutch. The sequence goes on along the minus strand of NW_022265591.1, from coordinate 233,568 downwards.
TCTGTCTCTCTCTGAACAGGTGTTGTTGATGCAGCTAACCTGTATTCCCCCACAGGCTTCTCTCTCTCCCCTCCTACACTATTACTTATCCTCCTTGTATCCTCTTCCATCCTCTCTCTCCCTCTCTCTCTCCCCTCCGATATACTGTAAAGCTCTGTGTAAACCTCCTCTCTCTCCCTCTACCCCTCTCTCTCCCTCCCCCCATCCTCTCTCTCCCTCTTCCCCTCTCCCTCCCTCTCTCTCTCCCTCCCTCTCTCTCCCCTCCTACACTATTACTTATCCTCCTTGTATCCTCTTCCATCCTCTCTCTCCCCCTCTCCCTCCCTCTCTCTCTCTCTCCCTCCCTCTCTCTCTCCCTCTCTCCCTCCCTCTCTCTCCCCTCCTACACTATTACTTATCCTCCTTGTATCCTCTTCCATCCTCTCTCTCTCTATCTCTCTCTCTCTCTCTCCCTCTACCCCTCTCTCTCCCTCCCTCTCTCCCCCTCCCTCTTCCCCCTCTTCCCCTCTCCCTCCCTCTCTCCCCTCCTACACTATTACTTATCCTCCTTGTATCCTCTTCCATCCTCTCTCTCCCTCTTTCTCCCCTCCTACACTATTACTTATCCTCCTTGTATCCTCTTCCATCCTCTCTCTCTCTCTCTCTCCCTCTACCCCTCTCTCTCCCTCCCTCTCTCCCCCTCTTCCCCTCTCCCTCCCTCTTCCCCTCTCCCTCCCTCCCTCTCACTCTCCCCTTTCCCCATCACCATTCATCCAAGCAACAATCCCCCAGTAACCATACCTCCCCCTGTCTCCCCTACATATCTATATGCCCCTGTCCTCCCTGTATTTCCTACACATATCATTCCCTCGTCTTCTCCTGTCTGTTCCTGGCCATGCTAAGAGCTATCGGATGAAAAATTAATGGGCTCACATTATTGATGCAGCCTGGAGATTGTTTCATTCATGGTGATAAAACACTACCTTCCATCCCTCTACCTCTCCTCTCCTCCATCACTCTACCCCCAGCTCTCTATCGCTCCTCTCCTCCATCACTCTACCCCCATCTCTCTACCTCTCCTCTCCTCCAGTCCTCTACCCCCATCTCTCTACCTCTCCTCTGCTCCAGTCATCTCCTCCATCTCTCTACCTCTCCTCTCCTCCATCTCTCTACCACTCCTCTCCTCCATCTCTCTACCTCTCCTCTCCTCCATATCTCTACCTCTCCTCTCCTCCATCTCCCTACCTCTCCTCTCCTCCATCTCTCTACATCTCCTCTCCTCCAGTCCTCTCCTCCATCTCTCCTCTCCTCCATTTCTCTACCTCTCCTCTCCTCCAGTCCTCTCCTCCATCTCTCTACCTCTCCTCTCCTCCAGTCCTCTCCTCCATCTCTCTAACTCTCCTTTCCTCCATCCCTCTACCTCTCCTCTCCTCCATCTCCCTACCTCTCCTCTCCTCCATATCTCTACTTCTCCTCTCCTCCATCTCTCTCCTCTCCTCCATCTCTCTACATCTCCTCTCCTCCATCTCTCCTCTCCTCCATTTCTCTACCTCTCCTCTCCTCCAGTCCTCTCCTCCATCTCTCTACCTCTCCTCTCCTCCAGTCCTCTCCTCCATCTCTCTAACTCTCCTTTCCTCCATCCCTCTACCTCTCCTCTCCTCCATCTCCCTACCTCTCCTCTCCTCCATTTCTCTACCTCTCCTCTCCTCCAGTCCTCTCCTTCATCTCTCTACCTCTCCTCTCCTCCAGTCCTCTCCTCCATCTCTCTACCTCTCCTCTCCTCCAGGCCTCTCCTCCATCCCTTTATCCCTCCATCTCTCTACCTCTCCTCCCCTCTTCTCCTCCACATCTCATTCTTCCTTCATAACTGATTTGTCTCTTCCAACTCCTTCCCTCCATCCTCACCTCAAACCTGCCTACCAGGAGGGAGAGAGACGTACTGATGAGACTGGCTGTGTGAGAATGTTACGCGGTTTCTCATCACACACACACAACCACCAGCATAACCTGGCCACATCATCGCGTCATTGCGCATCGCTTCAGTGTCTGTCTCTCTCTGTGTGTGTGTGTGTGTAGTTTATGGGTGTAGTTTATGGGTGTATAGTAGGGATTAATGGGCTTGCAATCTGTTGGTTCTTAATCATTCTGTTTTTATCATGCCTGGGTCGCTCAGAGAGAAAACGTAAATTGTCTCCACGAGCAGATACCGTAAAGCTCTGTGTATAGGCTGTTTTTTGGGACATACCGTAAATCTCTGTGTATAGGCACACACCTGTTTGTTGGGACATACCATAAAGCTCTGTGTATAGGCACACACCTGTTTGTTGGGACATACCGTAAAGCTCTGTGTATAGGCACACACCTGTTTGTTGGGACATACCGTAAAGCTCTGTGTATAGGCACACACCTGTTTGTTGGGACATACTGTAAAGCTCTGTGTATAGGCAAACATCTGTATGTTAACTTCATGTTAAGTCTAATCTATCATACAAACACATTTCAAAAGACAACTCCCATTTCTCCCTTGAGAATCGATTTGCTTCACCATGAAAGTATGAGAGAGTTTTATTCATAAAATCCGTAGTTTCAACTCAAGGGGTTGTTTTCTATATTCAGATAACTGTCAACTCAAGGGGTTGTTATCTATATTCAGCCAACTGTCAACTCAAGGGGTTGTTATCTATATTCAGCCAACTGTCAACTCAAGGGGTTGTTATCTATATTCAGCCAACTGTCAACTCAAGGGGTTGTTATCTATATTCAGCCAACTGTCAACTCAAGGGGTTGTTATCTATATTCAGCCAACTGTCAACTCAAGGGGTTGTTATCTATATTCAGCCAACTGTCAACTCAAGGGGTTGTTATCTATATTCAGCCAACTGTCAACTCAAGGGGTTGTTATCTATATTCAGCCAACTGTCAACTCAAGGGGTTGTTATCTATATTCAGCCAACTGTCAACTCAAGGGGTTGTTATCTATATTCAGCCAACTGTCAACTCAAGGGGTTGTTATCTATATTCAACCAACTGTCAACTCAAGGGGTTGTTATCTATATTCAACCAACTGTCAACTCAAGGGGTTGTTATCTATATTCAACCAACTGTCAACTCAAGGGGTTGTTATCTATATTCAACCAACTGTCAACTCAAGGGGTTGTTATCTATATTCAGCCAACTGTCAACTCAAGGGGTTGTTATCTATATTCAACCAACTGTCAACTCAATACCTTGATTTTTCTCCAGAGGAAAGTCTCTCAGGCTGAAGGATTCTGCTTCCTTAGACTTCACTGAGTCCAGTGGTACTCACACACACACACACGCATGCACACACACACACACACACACACACACACACACACACACACACACACACACACACACACACACACACACACACACACACACACACACACACACGTGGCGATACACAAACAAACACACACACACACACACACACACACACACACAGCGAGCAGCGAGCAAGACTGTGACACGGTGACAGAAAGACATAACTATCACTTCCAGGTCGGAGCACGGCAAAGTCACAGCCACCGGAATCTTCAGGATTACCCAGAGGCCAGTGCGGGCCTTCTGAACGGAACCCGCGTGACGTCTGATTGTCAGAACGTTGTGGGGACGTCGGAGGCCCACGCTGGGTAATAGGCCAGCTCACTCTCTCATACTCTCCTTCCTGGGTGGTTCCCTCTGACATTTAGTGGACTGATCAAAATAGACTGAAGTCTGGGGAAGGATTTAAAATGAACATCGATCAGCCTGCTATTTTCTGCTTCTTTTAAATCCCTCTTTGTTTTGCTCTTCTCACCAAGCGGTTTTAAAGTCAGCGTTCTGTAAAGTAGAAAGAAACATCAAAGCCCAGCAGAAGACCAGCAGGTGATTCTTTTTCATTGACAATGTTTCACATCACAGATCTTTCTCTGCGTCTGAAATGGCTTTTAGGCTTTTATGGCTTTTAGTCAGATCTGTTGGCTGGGATCTGGCTGTGTTCTGGCTGTGTTCTGGCTGTGTTCTGGCTGTGTTCTGGCTGTGTTTTGTAAGAGCTGGGATCTGGCTGTGTTCTGGCTGTGTTCTGGCTGTGTTCTGGCTGGGATCTGGCTGTGTTTTGGCTGTGTTTTGTAAGAGCTGGGATCTGGCTGGGATCTGGCTGTGTTTTGGCTGGGATCTGGCTGTGTTTTGGCTGGGATCTGGCTGTGTTTTGTAAGAGCTGGGATCTGGCTGTGTTTTGTAAGAGCTGGGATCTGGCTGTGTTTTGTAAGAGCTGGGATCTGGCTGGGATCTGGCTGTGTTTTGTAAGAGCTGGGATCTGGCTGGGATCTGGCTGTGTTTTGGCTGGGATCTGGCTGTGTTTTGGCTGGGATCTGGCTGGGTTCTGGCTGGGATCTGGCTGTGTTCTGGCTGGGATCTGGCTGTGTTTTGGCTGGGATCTGGCTGTGTTTTGGCTGGGATCTGGCTGGGTTCTGGCTGGGATCTGGCTGTGTTCTGGCTGGGATCTGGCTGTGTTCTGGCTGGGATCTGGCTGTCTTCTGGCTGGGATCTGGCTGTGTTTTGGCTGGGATCTGGCTGTGTTCTGGCTGGGATCTGGCTGTGTTCTGGCTGGGATCTGGCTGGGATCTGGCTGTGTTCTGGCTGGGATCTGGCTTGTGTTCTGGCTGGGATCTGGCTGTGTTCTGGCTGGGATATCTGGCTGTGTTCTGGCTGGGATCTGGCTGTGTTCTGATGGGATCTGGCTGTGTTCTGGCTGGGATCGGGCTGTGTTCTGGCTGGGATCTGGCTGTGTTCTGGCTGGGATCTGACTGTGTTCTGGCTGGGATCTGGCTGGGATCTGACTGTGTTCTGGCTGGGATCTGGCTGTGTTCTGGCTGGGATCTGGCTGTGTTCTGGCTGGGATCTGGCTGTGTTCTGGCTGTGTTCTGGCTGTGTTCTGGCTGGGATCTGGCTGTGGTCTGGCTGTGGTCTGGCTGTGTTCTGGCTGTGATCTGGCTGTGTTCTGGCTGGGATCTGGCTGTGTTCTGGCTGGGATCTGGCTGTGTTCTGGCTGTGTTCTGGCTGTGTTCTGGCTGGGATCTGGCTGTGTTCTGGCTGTGTTTTGTAAGAGCTGGGATCTGGCTGTGTTCTGGCTGTGTTCTGGCTGGGATCAGGCTGTGTTCTGGCTGGGATCTGGCTGTGTTTTGTAAGAGCTGGGATCTGGCTGGGATCTGGCTGTGTTTTGTAAGAGCTGGGATCTGGCTGTGTTCTGGCTGGGATCTGGCTGTGTTCTGGCTGGGATCTGGCTGTGTTTTGTAAGAGCTGGGATCTGGCTGTGTTCTGGCTGGGATCTGGCTGTGTTTTGTAAGAGCTGGGATCTGGCTGTGTTTTGTAAGAGCTGGGATCTGGCTGTGTTCTGGCTGGGATCTGGCTGTGTTCTGGCTGGGATCTGGCTGTGTTTTGTAAGAGCTGGGATCTGGCTGTGTTCTGGCTGGGATCTGGCTGTGTTCTGGCTGGGATCTGGCTGTGTTTTGTAAGAGCTAGGATCTGGCTGTGTTCTGGCTGTGATCTGGCTGTGTTCTGGCTGTGTTTTGTAAGAGCTGGGATCTGGCTGTGTTCTGGCTGTGCCTTGTAAGACCTGGGGTCTGGCTGTGTTCTGGCTGTGTTTTGGCTGTGTTCTGGCTGTGCTTTGTAAGAGCTGGGGTCTGGCTGTGTTTTGGCTGTGTTCTGGCTGTGTTTTGGCTGTGTTCTGGCTGAGTTTTGGCTGTGTGCTGGCTGTGTTCTGGCTGAGTTTTGGCTGTGATCTGGCTGTGTTCTGGCTGTGTTTTGGCTGTGTTCTGGCTGTGCTTTGTAAGACACCTGTCTTTGACTACCTATGATGGAACCGTACTGCTGGACTGGACTGGGTCTGTGGAAATGTCTCCACGGTGGAGGGATGAGGGGCTGAACTAAGAACGGTCTGTCCTCTGGTCCTGGACTGTCACAGGCTACATCTCTCAGAGTCTGTCTGCTTCAACATGACAACTGATGGGAATGATGGGAGATCTCTGGGAGATCAAGTCTGTCTTTAGACCTTCCCCTGACAGTGTCCTGACAACACCATATAAATGTCCACCAACACCCCCTGACAGTGTCCTGAGAACACCATATAAATGTATATGCATCTGGAAGACAAGATTCTTGAGGACACACACACACACACACACACACTCCCATGACGTACCCATGATGGAGACGTCGTACTCGATGAGTAGCGTAGCCTCCTGTCCACACTGTTTGAGGATGGACATGGCCTCTGCATGGGATGTCCCGTGAAGACGGATCCCATCGATACTCAGGAGCCTGTCCCCTGGCTTCACCGTACCCTCCCTGAGGAGAGAGGAAAGGAAGGGAGGGGGAGGAGAAGGGGAGGGAAGGAGGGAGGGAGGGGGAGGAGAGGGGGAGGGAAGGAGGGAGGGGGAGGAGAGGAAGGGAGGGAGGGGGAGGAGAGGGGGAGAGGGAGGGAGAGAGGGGAGAGAGAGGGAGGGAGGGAAGGAAGGAGGGAGGGGGAGGAGAGGGGGAGGGAAGGGGAGGAGAGGG
>NW_022265591.1:214528-222028 GCF_002021735.2 Oncorhynchus kisutch | reverse complement strand
CACACACACACACACACACACACACACACACACACACACACACACACACGTACCTCGGATGACAAAGCCGAACGTATTGCCTTCTTTGTGCAGAGTCACCTCGACGCTTTTGAACATCAGCCCAGAGCCTTGAACAGCTGAGGAGAGAAGAGCAAACACTATATGAACATATCACTACCTCCACAGTTACATCATTACACAGTCTGGGAGAGGAGACATCATTACACAGTCTGGGAGAGGAGACATCATTACACAGTCTGGGAGAGGGGACATCATTACACAGTCTGGGAGAGGAGACATCATTAAACAGTCTGTCTGGGAGAGGAGACATCATTACACAGTCTGGGAGAGGAGACATCATTACACAGTCTGTCTGGGAGAGGAGACATCATTACACAGTCTGGGAGAGGAGACATCATTACACAGTCTGTCTGAGAGAGGAGACATCATTACACAGTCTGGGAGAGGAGACATAATTACACAGTCTGTCTGGGAGAGGAGACATAATTACACAGTCTGTCTGGGAGAGGACACATCATTACACAGTCTGGGAGAGGAGACATCATTACACAGTCTGGGAGAGGAGACATCATTACACAGTCTGGGAGAGGAGACATCATTACACAGTCTGGGAGAGGAGACATCATTACACAGCCTGGGAGAGGAGACATCATTACACAGTCTGAGAGAGGAGACATCATTACACAGTCTGGGAGAGGAGACATCATTACACTGTCTGGGAGAGGAGACATCATTACACAGTCTGGGAGAGGAGACATCATTACACAGTCTGGGAGAGGTGACATCATTACACAGCCTGGGAGAGGAGACATCATTACACAGTCTGGGAGAGGAGACATCATTACACAGTCTGGGAGAGGAGACATCATTACACAGTCTGGGAGAGGACACATCATTACACAGTCTGGGAGAGGAGACATCATTACACAGCCTGGGAGAGGAGACATCATTACACAGTCTGGGAGAGGAGACATCATTACACAGTCTGGGAGAGGAGACATCATTACACAGTCTGGGAGAGGAGACATCATTACACAGTCTGGGAGAGGAGACATCATTAAACAATCTGGGAGAGGTGACATCATTACACAATCTGGGAGAGGAGACATCATTACACAGACTGGGAGAGGAGACATCATTACACAGTCTGGGAGAGGAGACATCATTACACAGTCTGTCTGGGAGAGGAGACATCATTACACAGTCTGTCTGGGAGAGGAGCCATCATTACACAGTCTGGGAGAGGAGCCATCATTACACAGTCTGGGAGAGGAGACATCATTACACAGTTTGTGAGAGGAGACATCATTACACAGTCTGAGAGAGGAGACATCATTACACAGCCTGTCTGGGAGAGGAGACATCATTACACAGTCTGGGAGAGGAGCCATCATTACACAGTCTGGGAGAGGAGACATCATTACACAGTCTGAGAGAGGAGACATCATTACACAGTCTGGGAGAGGAGACATCATTACACAGTCTGGGAGAGGAGCCATCATTACACAGTCTGGGAGAGGAGACATCATTACACAGTCTGGGAGAGGAGACATCATTACACAGCCTGTCTGGGAGAGGAGACATCATTACACAGTCTGGGAGAGGAGACATCATTACACAGTCTGGGAGAGGAGACATCATTACACAGTCTGGGAGAGGAGACATCATTACACAGCCTGTCAGGGAGAGGAGACATCATTACAGTCTGTCAGGGAGAGGAGACATCATTACAGTCTGTCAGGGAGAGGAGACATCATTACACAGCCTGTCTGAATGTAAAGCTCTGCATCAGACCAGGCAGAGGAGACATAAAAGGAAAAGACACCGAGGTGAGATGTGTTTGGTAAAGGTGGCTTTGAACTCCGTGTACAACAGCTCTGGAAAGGTACAAAGGAATTGTGGGGCCTCAGGACTCTGACATCAGACGGAAGATCCAGTTTCATCTAGTATACATCTAGTATACATCTAGTATACATCTAGTATACATCCAGCTTGACTCTATACTCATCCAATTCTATTGATTAGTATCTATCTATTGAACCAATCAGATCAACAGGACTAATGTGTCTATTGAACCAATCAGATCAACAGATAAACACAACTAATATATCTATTGAACCAATCAGATCAACAGATAAACACTACTAATGTATCTATTGAACCAATCATATCAACAGGACTAATGTGTCTATTGAACCAATCAGATCAACAGGACTAATGTGTCTATTGAACCAATCAGATCAACAGGACTAATGTATCTATTGAACCAATCAGATCAACAGGACTAATGTATGTATTGAACCAATCAGATCAACAGGACTAATGTGTCTATTGAACCAATCAGATCAACATAATGTATCTATTGAACCAATCAGATCAACAGGACTAATGTATCTATTGAACCAATCAGATCAACAGGACTAATGTATCTATTGAACCAATCAGATCAACAGGACTAATGTATCTATTGAACCAATCAGATCAACAGGACTAATGTATCTATTGAACCAATCAGATCAACAGGACTAATGTATCTATTGAACCAATCAGATCAACAGGACTAATGTGTCTATTGAACCAATCAGATCAACATAATGTATCTATTGAACCAATCAGATCAACAGGACTAATGTATCTATTGAACCAATCAGATCAACAGGACTAATGTATCTATTGAACCAATCAGATCAACATAATGTATCACTGACTATGAAGGACTTTATCATTTATAACAACGTGGTCCTAAAACAGTAGAACTCACAGACAGGTGGCAGCTCGAATTCCACCTCTAGAACCACACGTTCTCCGACGTTCTTCAGCAGGCTGATGATCTCGTCGTGACGGAACTTGGTCAGATTGATCCCGTTTACAGACCTGATGTAGTCGCCCACGTTGAGCTGGTCACTCCTACACAGAGAGAGATGGATGGTGTGATAGAGGAGGGGGGGAAGATAGAGAGAGGGGAGGGGATGGAGAGAGAGGGGAGGGGATGGAGACAATCAGAACAGAAGTAGAGAGAAACACACACAGAGAAAGATATGGAGACGAGAGGATGGGAGACAGAAAGAGGGGAGGGGATGGAGACAATCAGAACAGAAGTAGAGAGAAACACAGACAGAGAGAGGGGAGGGGATGGAGACAATCAGAACAGAAGTAGAGAGAAACACAGACAGAGAGAGGGGGAGGGGATGGAGACAATCAGAACAGAAGTAGAGAGAAACACAGACAGAGAAAGATATGGAGACGAGGAGATGAGAGAAACACAGAGAGAGAAAGATATGGAGACGAGGAGAAACAGACAGAGAAAGATATGGAGACGAGGAGATGGGAGAAACACAGAAAGAGAAAGATATGGAGACGAGGAGATGGGAGAAACACAGAAAGAGAAAGATATGGAGACGAGGAGATGGGAGAAACACAGAAAGAGAAAGATATGGAGACGAGGAGATGGGAGAAACACAGAAAGAGAAAGATATGGAGACGAGGAGAAACACAGAAAGAGAAAGATATGGAGACGAGGAGATGGGAGAAACACAGACAGAGAAAGATATGGAGACGAGGGGATGGGAGAAACACAGACAGAGAAAGATATGGAGATGAGGAGATGAGAGAAACACAGACAGAGAAAGATATGGAGACGAGGAGAAACACAGAAAGAGAAAGATATGGAGACGAGGAGAAACACAGAAAGAGAAAGATATGGAGACGAGGGGATGGGAGAAACACAGACAGAGAAAGATATGGAGACGAGGAGATGAGAGAAACACAGACAGAGAAAGATATGGAGACGAGGAGATGGGAGAAACACAGACGGTGAGTGTGTGACAGAAGCACCAGATCATCAGCAAACAGTAGACATTTGACTTCAGAGTCTAGTAGTGTGAGGCCGGGTGCTGCAGACTGTTCTAGTGCCCTCGCCAATTCATTGATATATATGTTGAAGAGGGTGGGGCTTAAGCTGCATCCCTGTCTCACCCCACGGCACTGTGGGAAGAAATGTGTGTGTTTTTGCCAATTTTAACCTCACACTTGTTGTTTGTGTAAATTCATTTTTTAAACGCGGTATGTTTTTTCTCCCAACACCACTTTCCATCAATTTGTAAAAAATGACAGGCCAAGTGGTTCTCTCTCTCTCTCTGTCTCTCTGTCTCTCTCTCTCTCTCTGTCTCTCTCTCTCTCTGTGGTAAAATAGGTTACTGTCTCTCTCTCTCCCGACCCTTCCATCCCTACATCCCTCTCTCTCCCTCCCTTCCATCCCTACATCCCTCTCTCTCTCTCTCTCCCTCCCTTCCATCCCTACATCCCTCTCTCTCTCCCTCCCTTCCATCCCTACATCTCTCTCTCTCTCTCTCTCTCTCGCTCTCTCTCCCTCCCTTCCCTACATCCCTCTCTCTCTCCCTCCCTCCCATCCCTACATCCCTCTCTCTCTCTCCCTCCCTCCCATCCCTACATCCCTCTCTCTCTCTCTCCCTCCCTTCCCTACATCCCTCTCTCTCTCTCTCTTTCTCTCTCTCCCTTCCATTCCTACATCCCTCCCTCTCTCTCTCTCTCCCTCCCTCCCATCCCTACATCCCTCTCTCTCTCTCTCTCTCTCTCTCTCTCAGTGTGATGGAGAGGGGCAGTTGTCAGAGCGTGTAAAAGGAGGAATCAGATGTGACCTGTGAGTTCAATGAACCAGTCAGCAGCTGACAGGAGGGAGGAGAGTGGTGTTTTAAACAGCATCCATTTATATAGCTAACACACACACACACTGAATACACACACACACACTCACTGAACACACACACACACACAAACACACATGGTGTATCTCTCTCTCACATGGTTTATCTCTCTCTCTCTCTCTCCCTGTGTCTCTCTCTCCCTCTCTCTCTGTCTCTCTCTCTGTCTCTCTCTCCTCTCTCTCTTTCTGTCTGTCTCTCTCTCCCTCTTGTCTCTCTCTCTGTCTCCTCTCTCTCTCTCTCTCTCTCTCCTCTCTCTCTCTCTTCTCTCTCTCTCTCGTGTCGCTCTCCCTCTTGTCTCTCTCCTCTCTGTCTCTCTTCCTCTTGTCTCTCTGTCTCTCACAGCTACATGTAGTCATATAGTCCTTCACTCCTCTCTCTCTGACGTACACAGAGACAAGCAGGGGCAGCTCTGAATCGGTGTATCTGTGTCGTGTGACGAGGCAGCTGTGTATCTGTGTGTGGTGAGGCCAGGTCTGAATCTGTTGTTTATGTGTGTGGTGAGGCAGCTCTGTATCTGTGTGTGGTGAGGCAGCTGTGTATCTGTGTGTGGTGAGGCCAGCTGTGTATCTGTGTGTGGTGAGGCAGCTGTGTATCTGTGTGTGATGAGGCAGCTGTGTTTCTGTGTGTGGTGAGGCAGGTCTGAATCTGTGTTTATGTGTGTGGTGAGGCAGCTGTGTATCTGTGTGTGGTGAGGCAGCTGTGTTCCTGTGTGTGGTGAGGCAGCTGTGTTTCTGTGTGTGGTGAGGCAGCTGTGTATCTGTGTGTGGTGAGGCAGCTGTGTATCTGTGTGTGGTGAGGCAGCTGTGTATCTGTGTGTGATGAGGCAGCTGTGTATCTGTGTGTGGTGAGGCAGCTGTGTATCTGTGTGTGGTGAGGCAGCTGTGTATCTGTGTGTGGTGAGGCAGCTGTGTATCTGTGTGTGGTGAGGCAGCTGTGTATCTGTGTGTGTGAGGCAGCTGTGTTTCTTCTGTGTGTGGTGAGCAGCTGTGTTTCTGTGTGTGGTGAGGCAGCTGTGTATCTGTGTGTGGTGAGGCAGCTGTGTATCTGTGTGTGGTGAGGCAGCTGTGTATCTGTGTGTGGTGAGGCAGGTCTGAATCTGTGTGTGGTGAGGCAGCTGTGTATCTGTGTGTGGTGAGGCAGGCTGTGTATCTGTGTGTGGTTGAGGCAGCTGTGTATCTGTGTGTGGTGAGGGCAGCTGTGTTTCTGTGTGTGGTGAGGCCTGTGTTTCTGTGTGTGGTGAGGCAGCTGTGTATCTGTGTGTGGTGAGGCAGCTGTGTATCTGTGTGTGGTGAGGCAGCTGTGTATCTGTGTGTGGTGAGGCAGCTGTGTTTCTGTGTGTGGTGAGGCAGCTGTGTATCTGTGTGTGGTGAGGCAGCTGTGTATCTGTGTGTGGTGAGGCAGCTGTGTTCTGTGTGTGGTGAGGCAGCTGTGTATCTGTGTGTGGGTGAGGCAGCTGTGTATCTGTGTGTGGTGAGGCAGCTGTGTATCTGTGTGTGGTGAGGCAGCTGTGTATCTGTGTGTGGTGAGGCAGCTGTGTTCTGTGTGTGGTGAGGCAGCTGTGTATCTGTTGTGGGTGAGGCAGCTGTGTATCTGTGTGTGGTGAGGCAGCTGTGTATCTGTGTGTGGTGAGGCAGCTGTGTTTCTTCTGTGTGTGGTGAGGCAGCTGTGTATCTGTTTTTGGTGAGGCAGCTGTGTTTCTGTGTGTGGTGAGGCAGCTGTGTTTTCTCTGTGTGTGGTGAGGCAGCTGTGGAGGTATTTGTTTTGTGTTTTGTGTGTTGTGTGTGTATTGTGTCCGTGGGTAACGTATTAAGGTGTGTGTGTGTGTGTGGTGTGTGTGTGTTGTGTGTAGCATATGAAGGGTGTGTGTGTAGCATATGAGGTGTGTGTGTGTGTGTGTGTGTGTAGCATATGAAGGTGTGTGTGTAGCATATGAAGGTGTGTGTGTGTGTGTGTGTGTGTGTGTTAGCATATGAAGGTGTGTGTGTGTGTGTGTAGCATATGAAGGTGTGTGTGTGTGTATGTGTGTAGCATATGAAGGTGTGTGTGTGTGTGTGTGTGGTGTGTGTGGTGTGTGTGTGTGTATGTAGCATATGAAGGTGTGTGTGTGTGTAAGTGTGTAGCATATGAAGGTGTGTGTGTGTGTGTGTGTGTGTGGTGTGTGTGTGTGTATGTAGCATATGAAGTGTGTGTGTGTGTGTGTGTAGCATATGAAGGTGTGTGTGTGTGTGTGTGTAGCATATGAAGGTGTGTGTGGTGTGTGTGTGTCGTGGTGTGTGTTGTGTGTTGTGTGTGTGTGTGTGTGTGTGTGTGTGTGTGTGTGTGTGGTGTGTGTGTGTGTGTGTGTGTGTGTGTGTGTTGTGATGCTGGACATGTGTGAGTTACCTAGCACGATGCCTCCCTGGCGCAGGTTGGACACCCGAGGTTTTCCATCCTTGTCAACGCCCCCAGACACAGTGAGTGCCGAGTGTGGTTCCCCTCTTTCTTCATTAACTCTACAACACTGGAGCCCTTAAACTCATCTGAGAGAGGAGAGGAGGAAGAGGGGAGGAAGAGGGACAGGCGATGAGAGAGGTGCGGAGACGGAACAGGCCCCAACATGATGCAGAACACGAGATCCTTCCCTGTCCTCTCCTCCTCCTCTAAAAAGGACTGTCAACACGCTGTCCTCAACTCCTTATCAGGAAGGAAGCAGCGGAAAGATGAACGGTTGAATGGTTTCTCTCCTCTCTCCCTGTTCTCTCTCTCTCTCTCTCTC
>NW_022265591.1:177674-210174 GCF_002021735.2 Oncorhynchus kisutch | reverse complement strand
TGTCTGGAGGGTCTTCATCAACACTACAATCTGAGACAGTCTGTCTGGAGGGTCTTCATCAACACTACAATCTGAGACAGTCTGTCTGGAGAGTCTTCATCACCACTACAATCTGAGACAGTCTGTCTGGAGGGTCTTCATCACCACTACAATCTGAGACAGTCTGTCTGGAGGGTCTTCATCAACACTACAATCTGAGACAGTCTGTCTGGAGGGTCTTCATCACCACTACAATCTGAGACAGTCTGTCTGGAGGGTCTTCATCAACACTACAATCTGAGACAGTCTGTCTGGAGGGTCTTCATCACTACTACAATCTGAGACAGTCTGTCTGGAGGGTCTTCATCAACACTACAATCTGAGACAGTCTGTCTGGAGGGTCTTCATCAACATAACCAGTCATATCTAACCACTACAATCTGAGACAGTCTGTCTGGAGGGTCTTCATCAACACTACAATCTGAGACAGTCTGTCTGGAGAGTCTTCATCAACACTACAATCTGAGACAGTCTGTCTGGAGGGTCTTCATCAACACTACAATCTGAGACAGTCTGTCTGGAGGGTCTTCATCACCACTACAATCTGAGACAGTCTGTCTGGAGGGTCTTCATCAACACTACAATCTGAGACAGTCTGTCTGGAGGGTCTTCATCAACACTACAATCTGAGACAGTCTGTCTGGAGGGTCTTCATCAACACTACAATCTGAGACAGTCTGTCTGGAGGGTCTTCATCAACATAACCAGTCATATCTAACCACTAGAATCTGAGACAGTCTGTCTGGAGGGTCTTCATCACCACTACAATCTGAGACAGTCTGTCTGGAGGGTCTTCATCACCACTACAATCTGAGACAGTCTGTCTGGAGGGTCTTCATCAACACTACAATCTGAGACAGTCTGTCTGGAGGGTCTTCATCAACACTACAATCTGAGACAGTCTGTCTGGAGGGTCTTCATCAACATAACCAGTCATATCTAACCACTACAATCTGAGACAGTCTGTCTGGAGGGTCTTCATCACCACTACAATCTGAGACAGTCTGTCTGGAGGGTCTTCATCAACATAACCAGTCAACGATGGTTCTGTGAACACTGGAGGGTGAATGAATTGTGCATCACACTGTGAAGAGACAAACTGTCTCTCTGTTCCAAAACCCCACAGACCAGGCTGTGATCTGGTGGGTTGTATCCTGTCTATGATGCTCAGAATGTGGATAAGCCTCTTAGAATGGTGAGTGGTGAGAGATACGATCAAGAGAGAGAAACAAGCCTCTGTCTCTCTCTCTCTCTCCTCCTCCTCCTCTTTCCACCTCCTCTCTCCTCATCCACTCTCTTCCTCTCTCCTCCTCCTCCTCCTCCCCCCTCCTCCTCCTCTTTCCACCTCCTCTCTCCCCTTCCTCTCTCCTCATCCACTCTCTTCCTCTCTCCTTGTCCTCCTCTCCTCTCTCTCCTTGTCCTCCCTCCTCCTCTCCTCTCTCTCCTCGTCCTCCCTCCTCCTCGCCTCTCTCTCTCCTTGTCCTCCCTCCTCCTCTCCTCTCTCTCCTTGTCCTCCCTCCTCCTCTCCTCTCTCTCCTTGTCCTCCCTCCTGCTCTCCTCTCTCTCCTTGTCCTCCCTCCTCCTCTCCTCTCTCTCCTTGTCCTCCCTCCTCCTCTCCTCTCTCTCCTTGTCCTCCCTCCTCCTCTCCTCTCTCTCCTTGTCCTCCCTCCTTCTCTCCTCTCTCTCCTTGTCCTCCCTCCTCCTCTCCTCTCTCTCCTTGTCCTCCCTCCTCCTCTCCTCTCTCTCCTTGTCCTCCCTCCTCCTCTCCTCTCTCTCCTTGTCCTCCCTCCTCCTCTCCTCTCTCTCCTTGTCCTCCCTCCTCCTCCTCCAATCTCCTCCTCCTCCTCCTCCTCTTCCTCTCCTCTGCCCTTTCCTATGTCCTATCCTCCCTTCCTCTCCCTCACTTCTCTCTCCCCCCCCCCCCCCCCCCCCATAGGTCATATCCTCTCCTCTGTGCCCGTTCCTGTCCTATGTGATAGTAGGGTTAGAGGACAGTGAGACAAGGGGACTGCGTCAGACAAAATGTCCTTCTCCTGCTCAGTCATTTCCCTAGTGAGCAGGCCTGGCAGATGGCCCTGAGAACAGCACACAGCAGGGATACTGTCCAGGACACTTTAAAAACCGCGTGATGTAGTGACACCAAGGAACAGAGGACATGAACCCTGTCCTCCTCTGTCCTCCTTTAACTCTCTGTTTAACTCTCAGAGGACATGAACCCTGTCCTCCTCTGTCCTCCTTTAACTCTCTGTTTAACTCTCAGAGGACATGAACCCTGTCCTCCTCTGTCCTCCTTTAACTCTCTGTTTAACTCTCAGAGGACATGAACCCTGTCCTCCTCTGTCATCCTTTAACTCTCTGTCTACTGTTTCGTTAAGTGATAAACTGGTGTTTGGAGGATACAGTACATTGGCTTGTCGAGGGCCGGCACTCTGTGCCAATATATTATCCTCCAAACACCGTCTTCCAGGACATTGTCACTTTTATACAACTGGTTACCAACATGTTCAAATAATTAATAATTCATTAACAAAACATTATTTTATTCATTCTACTTCCTCCTTTCAGGAGATGTAGTCCAGACACACATCTAGGGTTGTTACTACACTACAAACCCCTGGTAACCACATGGTTACTACACTACAACATGGTTACTACACTACAAACCCCTGGTAACCACATGGTTACTACACTACAAACCCCTGGTAACCACATGGTTACTACACTACAACATGGTTACTACACTACAAACCCCTGGTAACCACATGGTTACTACACTACAACATGGTTACTACACTACAACATGGTTACTACACTACAACATGGTTACTACACTACAACATGGTTACTACACTACAACATGGTTACTACACTACAACATGGTTACTACACTACCACATGGTTACTACACTACCACATGGTTACTACACTACAACATGGTTACTACACTACAAACCCCTGGTAACCACATGGTTACTACACTACCACATGGTTACTACACTACAATATGGTTACTACACTACAAACCCCTGGACACTACAACATGGTTACTACACTACAACATGGTTACTACACTACAAACCCCTGGTAACCACATGGTTACTACACTACAACATGGTTACTACACTACGACATGGTTACTACACTACAAACCCCTGGACACTACAACATGGTTACTACACTACAACATGGTTACTACACTACAACATGGTTACTACACTACCACATGGTTACTACACTACAACATGGTTACTACACTACAACATGGTTACTACACTACAACATGGTTACTACACTACCACATGGTTACTACACTACCGCATGGTTACTACACTACAACATGGTTACTACACTACAAACCCCTGGTAACCACATGGTTACTACACTACCACATGGTTACTACACTACAATATGGTTACTACACTACAAACCCCTGGACACTACAACATGGTTACTACACTACAACATGGTTACTACACTACAAACCCCTGGTAACCACATGGTTACTACACTACAACATGGTTACTACACTACGACATGGTTACTACACTACAAACCCCTGGACACTACAACATGGTTACTACACTACAACATGGTTACTACACTACAACATGGTTACTACACTACCACATGGTTACTACACTACAACATGGTTACTACACTACAACATGGTTACTACACTACAACATGGTTACTACACTACCACATGGTTACTACACTACCGCATGGTTACTACACTACAACATGGTTACTACACTACAACATGGTTACTACACTACAACATGGTTACTACACTACAACATGGTTACTACACTACCACATGGTTACTACACTACAACATGGTTACTACACTACAACATGGTTACTACACTACAAACCCCTGGACACTACAACATGGTTACTACACTACCACATGGTTACTACACTACCACATGGTTACTACACTACCACATGGTTACTACACTACCACATGGTTACTACACTACCACATGGTTACTACACTACAACATGGTTACTACACTACAAACCCCTGGACACTACCACATGGTTACTACACTACAACATGGTTACTACACTACAACATGGTTACTACACTACAACATGGTTACTACACTACCACATGTTTACTACACTACCACATGGTTACTACACTACCACATGGTTACTACACTACCACATGGTTACTACACTACAACATGGTTACTACACTACAACATGGTTACTACACTACCACATGGTTACTACAGTACCACATGGTTACTACACTACAACATTGTTACTACACTACAACATGGTTACTACACTACAACATGGTTACTACACTACCACATGGTTACTACACTACAACATGGTTACTACACTACAACATGGTTACTACACTACAAACCCCTGGTAACACGCCCAATTTTTCAGTTTTTGATTTGTTAAAAAAGTTTGAAATATCCAATAAATGTCGTTCCACTTCATGATTGTGTCCCACTTGTTGTTGATTCTTCACAAAAAAAATACAGTTTTATATCTTTATGTTTGAAGCCTGAAATGTGGCAAAAGGTCGCAAAGTTCAAGGGGGCCGAATACTTTCGCAAGGCACTGTATGGGGGACATTTATAGGGGACATTTATAGGGGACATATATAGGGGACCTTTATAGGGGACATTTATAGGGGACATTTATAGGGGACATTTATAGGGGACATTTATAGGGGACATTTATAGGGGACATTTATAGGGGACATATATAGGGGACATTTATAGGGGACAGTGTGCCATTTGAGATGTAGTTCAGGTACAAGCTAGGTGCTGCCAGACAGCCTGTCCTGTCAGTGTCTATAGCCCACTAAGCATATAATTGAAAAAGACCAAGCCATTCTACCCTTTAATTAAATGTTAACTTAGTCATTTGCATATTGATGAGAATGCCAAAGGGGGCTTCAGGATGGAGAAAAGGAGTTTGGTGTTGGGGTAGTCGTGGGGGGGGCGGGGTATCCGTGCACAGCTGAAGTCATTTCCGTGCTAGCGGGTTTGCGGCTAATCGGAAGCGCTAGCTAGCTGGCTGGCAGAGTTGTGATGGGGAGGGGAAGGAGTGTGTGTGTGGGTGTGTGTGTGTGTGTGTGTGTGTGTGTGTGTGTGTGTGTGTGTGTGTGTGTGTGTGTGTGTGTGTGCGAGGGGGACAAACAGGAAGGGAGGGGACCCGGGGCCTCGGTTCCCCTTTCTGAAGATTCGCTGCTGTGCCTGGTAATCTGCACTGAACCGAATCAGCCCAGTTTACAACATGCTAGAGTTGATGTAAGGTGACCACTGAGCATCAATCAGCCGTAGAGAAAGGCCACTGCCCTGAAACGGCGATCTCGGACACAAATGATATAGGAGGGACCTTTTCCAACTAATCTCAGCTTCTATGGCTGCCTGAACTTAGAGCCAGCATACCGTATGTCCTGCAGGGTGTTCCTGTCATTGGTGCTCGTCTCTAAGAGATGAGGAGATATTTCTACAGGTTAACATGTGTACCAGAGAGGATGAATGGTTTCTGGGTCTAACAGAGATGTTTTGCTTTCTGCTGTTCTCTCTCCTCTGTTCTCTCTCCCTGTTCTCTCTCCTCTGTTCTCTCTCCTCTGTTCTCTCTCCTCTGTCCTCTCTCCTCTGTCCTCTCTCCTCTGTCCTCTCTCCTCTGTTCTCTCTCCTCTGTTCTCTCTCCTCTGTTCTCTCTCCTCTGTTCTCTCTCCTCTGTTCTCTCTCCTCTGTTCCCTCTCCTCTGTCCTCTCTCCTCTGTCCTCTCTCCTCTGTCCTCTCTCCTCTGTCCTCTCTCCTCTGTTCTCTCTCCTCTCTTCTCTGTTCTCTCTCCTCTCTTCTCTGTTCTCTCTCCTCTCTTCTCTGTTCTCTCTCCTCTCTCCTCTCTCCTCTGTTCTCTCTCCTCTGTTCTCTCTCCTCTCTTCTCTGTTCTCTCTCCTCTCTTCTCTGTTCTCTCTCCTCTCTTCTCTGTTCTCTCTCCTCTCTTCTCTCTCCTCTCTTCTCTCTCCTCTCTCCTCTCTCCTCTCTCCTCTGTTCTCTCTCCTCTGTTCTCTCTCCTCTGTTCTCTCTCCTCTGTTCTCTCTCCTCTGTTCTCTCTTTTCAGGATCTGACTGTGTTTACCTCCCATCTCCTGTCTCTCCAACTTCTCCACCTCTCCCACAGCACCAGAGGGACAGACAGGCAGACTGTCTCACCTCTCTCCTGCCTCTCCCACAGCACCAGAGGGACAGAGAGACAGACTGACTGTCTCACACCTCTCCCGCCTCTCCCACAGCACCGGAGGGACAGACAGGCAGACTGTCTCACCTCTCTCCTGCCTCTCCCACAGCACCAGAGGGACAGAGAGACAGACTGACTGTCTCACACCTCTCCCGCCTCTCCCACAGCACCAGAGGGACAGACAGACAGGTAGGTAGTCACACATTTTTCTCTTTCTTGAGTTCTTTCTTTCCCTATCACCCTTGACCTCTCACGATCTCTCTCTCTCTCTCCCGTCATCTCACTGTGTGTGGGCGAGGAGAGGATGAAGTCATCTGTGCAAATAACTATATTTGAATCAACAAGTGCTTCAGAAATTCAAGACAAGACTTGCATAATGCATTAAGTCTGTTAGGAGAAAGAGAGTGAAAGAGTGTTTCAGAGATGGTTCATGCATTTACTGTATGTTTAAAAATCACGTAGTCGTTGACACCTTCTATCTGTCGTCTCGTAAAATGGCTCCCGGATGCTCATAACCTCTCTGAGTTATCATTTCCTATAACACTGGTTTCATCAAAACAAATCAAACAGGAACTAGCTATAAAACACAAACCCCATCACTCTAACCTGGGGCGGCAGGGTAGCCTAGTGGTTAGAGCGTTGGACTAAACAGGAACTAGCTATAAAACACAAACCCCATCACTCTAACCTGGGGCGGCAGGGTAGCCTAGTGGTTAGAGCGTTGGACTAAACAGGAACTAGCTATAAAACACAAACCCCATCACTCTAACCTGGGGCGGCAGGGTAGCCTAGTGGTTAGAGCGTTGGACTAAACAGGAACTAGCTATAAAACACAAACCCCATCACTCTAACCTGGGGCGGCAGGGTAGCCTAGTGGTTAGAGCGTTGGACTAAACAGGAACTAGCTATAAAACACAAACCCCATCACTCTAACCTGGGGCGGCAGGGTAGCCTAGTGGTTAGAGCGTTGGACTAAACAGGAACTAGCTATAAAACACAAACCCCATCACTCTAACCTGGGGCGGCAGGGTAGCCTAGTGGTTAGAGCGTTGGACTAAACAGGAACTAGCTATAAAACACAAACCCCATCACTCTAACCTGGGGCGGCAGGGTAGCCTAGTGGTTAGAGCGTTGGACTAAACAGGAACTAGCTATAAAACACAAACCCCATCACTCTAACCTGGGGCGGCAGGGTAGCCTAGTGGTTAGAGCGTTGGACTAAACAGGAACTAGCTATAAAACACAAACCCCATCACTCTAACCTGGGGCGGCAGGGTAGCCTAGTGGTTAGAGCGTTGGACTAAACAGGAACTAGCTATAAAACACAAACCCCATCACTCTAACCTGGGGCGGCAGGGTAGCCTAGTGGTTAGAGCGTTGGACTAAACAGGAACTAGCTATAAAACACAAACCCCATCACTCTAACCTGGGGCGGCAGGGTAGCCTAGTGGTTAGAGCGTTGGACTAAACAGGAACTAGCTATAAAACACAAACCCCATCACTCTAACCTGGGGCGGCAGGGTAGCCTAGTGGTTAGAGCGTTGGACTAAACAGGAACTAGCTATAAAACACAAACCCCATCACTCTAACCTGGGGCGGCAGGGTAGCCTAGTGGTTAGAGCGTTGGACTAAACAGGAACTAGCTATAAAACACAAACCCCATCACTCTAACCTGGGGCGGCAGGGTAGCCTAGTGGTTAGAGCGTTGGACTAAACAGGAACTAGCTATAAAACACAAACCCCATCACTCTAACCTGGGGCGGCAGGGTAGCCTAGTGGTTAGAGCGTTGGACTAAACAGGAACTAGCTATAAAACACAAACCCCATCACTCTAACCTGGGGCGGCAGGGTAGCCTAGTGGTTAGAGCGTTGGACTAAACAGGAACTAGCTATAAAACACAAACCCCATCACTCTAACCTGGGGCGGCAGGGTAGCCTAGTGGTTAGAGCGTTGGACTAAACAGGAACTAGCTATAAAACACAAACCCCATCACTCTAACCTGGGGCGGCAGGGTAGCCTAGTGGTTAGAGCGTTGGACTAAACAGGAACTAGCTATAAAACACAAACCCCATCACTCTAACCTGGGGCGGCAGGGTAGCCTAGTGGTTAGAGCGTTGGACTAAACAGGAACTAGCTATAAAACACAAACCCCATCACTCTAACCTGGGGCGGCAGGGTAGCCTAGTGGTTAGAGCGTTGGACTAAACAGGAACTAGCTATAAAACACAAACCCCATCACTCTAACCTGGGGCGGCAGGGTAGCCTAGTGGTTAGAGCGTTGGACTAAACAGGAACTAGCTATAAAACACAAACCCCATCACTCTAACCTGGGGCGGCAGGGTAGCCTAGTGGTTAGAGCGTTGGACTAAACAGGAACTAGCTATAAAACACAAACCCCATCACTCTAACCTGGGACAGATTACAGAGCACGACCATCCTGACCTCCTGTTGCTACAGCGATCAGACTGACCTCTTGTTGCTATAGCGACCAGACTGACCTCAAAGCTGATTACTTCAGGAGATGGTTATGATGCCCTTAGTGCCTCCAGACAAAAGATTACGGACAGGGACTGGCTAAAAAAAACATAATCGCTATCTCCCCCTTTAACAAAAAAAACATAATCACTATCTCCCTCTTTAACAAAAAAAACCACAATCACTATCTCCCTCTTTAACAAAAAAACACAATCACTATCCCCCATTTAACAAAAAACATAATCACTATCTCCCCCTTTAACAAAAAACATAATCACTATCTCCCCATTTAACAAAAAACATAATCACTATCTCCCTCTTTTTCAAACAGATCCAAACATCTCTATCCATCCCCCAGTCTGTCCCTGACTAATCTCTCTCTCTGAAGCCAATGAGGCCAGTGTGTATAATAGCAGCGTGGCTCTGAATCGGCAGTGAAGGATATCACTTTTATCTCACTCTAGAGCTGAGCCTGGCATTGTTGTTGTTGTTGTTGACAGAACAGCTTGTTAATAACTCTCAGACGAGGCCAGGAGACGCAACACATGCCCAGTAATCTGTTACTCAGAGAGTTGGCTCCCAGTGATACAACACATTCTGATAGAGCTCACTGAGTCCACGAGATACAACACATTCTGATAGAGCTCACTGAGTCCACGAGATACAACACATTCTGATAGAGCTCACTGAGTCCATGAGATTCAACACATTCTGATAGAGCTCACTGAGTCCACGAGATACAACACATTCTGATAGAGCTCACTGAGTCCATGAGATTCAACACATTCTGATAGAGCTCACTGAGTCCCTGAGATACAACACATTCTGATAGAGCTCACTGAGTCCACGAGATAATAGAGCTCACTGAGTCCACAAGATACACCACATTCTGATAGAGCTCACTGAGTCCACGAGATACAACACATTCTGATAGAGCTCACTGAGTCCACGAGATACAACACATTCTGATAGAGCTCACTGAGTCCATGAGATACAACACATTCTGATAGAGCTCACTGAGTCCATGAGATAACACCACATTCTAATAGAGCTCACTGAGTCCATGAGATAACACCACATTCTGATAGAGCTCACTGAGTCCCTGAGATACAACACAATCTGATAGAGCTCACTGAGTCCATGAGATAACACCACATTCTAATAGAGCTCACTGAGTCCATGAGATACAACACATTCTGATAGAGCTCACTGAGTCCATGAGATACAACACATTCTGATAGAGCTCACTGAGTCCATGAGATAACACCACATTCTAATAGAGCTCACTGAGTCCATGAGATACAACACATTCTGATAGAGCTCACTGAGTCCCTGAGATAACAACACATTCTAATAGAGCTCACTGAGTCCGTGTAAAAGTGTTCAATATATCCTGTTCAGGACCTTTAGAGATGTTTGTAAAGGTTTTCTATTGTTGAAGCACAGACCGTTTCTTTCAGAGGCAAAGAGAGACATTTACGGGTGTGAAGTTGCAGAGGGTCAGGTGAGGTAAGGACAGGTACAGGCAGGTAAGGGATCACAACATATTGAAGTGTGCATTGAATTGCTAAGTGTGCCCTAGGAAAGGACTGGTGAGGGGAGGGGTTAATCTAGCTCTTTGGGAGGTGTGGGTTAGGTAGTAGGTGGGAGGTATTAGGTGACGAGTGTCCAATCAGGTAAGGGGTGATGGGTCGATCACATTTGGGGACAATCAGGTTAGGGTTCATAGGTGAGAGATTAAAAGTCAAGGCTCAGTGAGGGGTCAGAGGTCAGAGGTTATGTATCCTTACCTGGGATACTCTGCCTCCTGATGGCCAGCGCTCCATCCGGTGGCCTGGAGGGGTTGGAGTGCTTTGTGTAAGGCCCCTCATCTGGAGAACAACAAGGAATGGAAAGACACTGTCAGCTACTGAGTTGAGATGGCTACTGTAGCACTCACAGCCACACAGTCAACAACCCTCTCACCAGGACCAAGGGGTCAGATAGCACTCACAGCCACACAGTCAACAACCCTCTCACCAGGACCAAGGAGTCAGATAGCACTACAACCACACAGTCAACAACCCTCTCACCAGGACCAAGGGGTCAGATAGCACTACAACCACACAGTCAACAACCCTCTCACCAGGACCAAGGGGTCAGATAGCACTACAACCACACAGTCAACAACCCTCTCACCAGGACCAAGGGGTCAGATAGCACTACAACCACACAGTCAACAACCCTCTCACCAGGACCAAGGGGTCAGATAGCACTACAACCACACAGTCAACAACCCTCTCACCAGGACCAAGGAGTCAGATAGCACTACAACCACACAGTCAACAACCCTCTCACCAGGACCAAGGAGTCAGATAGCACTCACAACCACACAGTCAACAACCCTCTCACCAGGACCAAGGAGTCAGATAGCACTACTCACAGTCAACAACCCCCTCACCAGGACCAAGGAGTCAGATAGCACTCACAACAACACAGTCAACAACCCTCTCACCAGGACCAAGGAGTCAGATAGCACTACAACCACACAGTCAACAACCCTCTCACCAGGACCAAGGAGTCAGATAGCACTACAACCACACAGTCAACAACCCTCTCACCAGGACCAAGGGGTCAGATAGCACTACAACCACACAGTCAACAACCCTCTCACCAGGACCAAGGAGTCAGATAGCACTACAACCACACAGTCAACAACCCCCTAACCAGGACCAAGGAGTCAGATAGCACTCACAACAACACAGTCAACAACCCTCTCACCAGGACCAAGGAGTCAGATAGCACTCACAACAACACAGTCAACAACCCTCTCACCAGGACCAAGGAGTCAGATAGCACTACTCACAGTCAACAACCCCCTCACCAGGACCAAGGAGACAGATAGCACTCACAACCACACAGTCAACAACCCTCTCACCAGGACCAAGGAGTCAGATAGCACTACTCACAGTCAACAACCCCCTCACCAGGACCAAGGAGACAGATAGCACTCACAACCACACAGTCAACAACCCTCTCACCAGGACCAAGGAGTCAGATAGCACTACTCACAGTCAACAACCCCCTCACCAGGACCAAGGAGACAGATAGCACTCACAACCACACAGTCAACAACCCTCTCACCAGGACCAAGGAGACAGATAGCACTACAACCACACAGTCAACAACCCCCTCACCAGGACCAAGGAGTCAGATAGCACTACAACCACACAGTCAACAACCCCCTAACCAGGACCAAGGAGTCAGATAGCACTACTCACAGTCAACAACCCTCTCACCAGGACCAAGGAGTCAGATAGCACTACTCACAGTCAACAACCCTCTCACCAGGACCAAGGGGTAGGATAGCACTACAACCACCACAACATCCCTTGATAGGACTCAAACAAGACATTGAGAGGATAACGACAAGGAAGAGAATCCAAGCGTCCAACACAACAGACACACATCCAACACCACATCAGTCCTGCGACAGCACTCACAAACACAGAGTACATGATGAAGAGTACACCACTCCGGCCTTGAGCTCCAGTAGAGAAGCCAACACCGTCATAGTTCTCATGAGATAACATAAATACAAGATAATGCTCTGAGATAACGTTAAATACGAGATAATGCTCTGAGATAACGTAAATACGAGATAACGCTATGATATAACGTAAATACGAGATAATGCTCTGAGGTAACGTAAATACGAGATAACGCCCTGAGATAACGTAAATATCAGATACTGCTCTGAGATAACGTTAAATATGAGATAACGCTTGGAGATAGCGTAAATACAAGATAATGCTCTGAGATAACGTAAATACAAGATAATGCTCTGAGGTAACGTAAATACGAGATAATGCTCTGAGATAACACAAATACGAGATAATGCCGCGATATAACGTAAATATGAGATAATGCTCTGAGATAACGTGAATACGAGATAATGCTCTGAGATAACATAAATGCGAGATAATGCTCTTGAGATAACGTTAAATACGAAGACTAAATTACTGTTATTTGAAAAGTAAATGACTGAAATTAATATAAATATATATACTGTATATATACACAGGACAATTTATTAACCCATCTAGTACCGGGTAGGACCCTCCTTGGCTTCCATAACAGCCTGAATTCTTTGGGGCATGGATTATACAAGTCGGGAAACGTTCTAAGGGGACGTTGGTCCATGCTGACGCGATGACATCGTGCAGTTGCTGTAGATACACAGGACAATTTATTAACCCATCTAGTACCGGGTCGGACCCTCCTTGGCTTCCATAACAGCCTGAATTCTTTGGGGCATGGATTATACAAGTCGGGAAACGTTCTAAGGGGACGTTGGTCCATGCTGACGCGATGACATCGTGCAGTTGCTGTAGATACACAGGACAATTTATTAACCCATCTAGTACCGGGTCGGACCCTCCTTGGCTTCCATAACAGCCTGAATTCTTTGGGGCATGGATTCTACAAGTCGGGAAACGTTCTAAGGGGACGTTGGTCCATGCTGACGCGATGACATCGTGCAGTTGCTGTAGATACACAGGACAATTTATTAACCCATCTAGTACCGGGTCGGACCCTCCTTGGCTTCCATAACAGCCTGAATTCTTTGGGGCATGGATTATACAAGTCGGGAAACGTTCTAAGGGGACGTTGGTCCATGCTGACGCGATGACATCGTGCAGTTGCTGTAGATACACAGGACAATTTATTAACCCATCTAGTACCGGGTCGGACCCTCCTTGGCTTCCATAACAGCCTGAATTCTTTGGGGCATGGATTCTACAAGTCGGGAAACGTTCTAAGGGGACGTTGGTCCATGCTGACGCGATGACATCGTGCAGTTGCTGTAGATACACAGGACAATTTATTAACCCATCTAGTACCGGGTCGGACCCTCCTTGGCTTCCATAACAGCCTGAATTCTTTGGGGCATGGATTCTACAAGTCGGGAAACGTTCTAAGGGGACGTTGGTCCATTCTGACGCGATGACATCGTGCAGTTGCTGTAGATACACAGGACAATTTATTAACCCATCTAGTACCGGGTCGGACCCTCCTTGGCTTCCATAACAGCCTGAATTCTTTGGGGCATGGATTATACAAGTCGGGAAACGTTCTAAGGGGACGTTGGTCCATGCTGACGCGATGACATCGTGCAGTTGCTGTAGATACACAGGACAATTTATTAACCCATCTAGTACCGGGTCGGACCCTCCTTGGCTTCCATAACAGCCTGAATTCTTTGGGGCATGGATTATACAAGTCGGGAAACGTTCTAAGGGGACGTTGGTCCATGCTGACGCGATGACATCGTGCAGTTGCTGTAGATACACAGGACAATTTATTAACCCATCTAGTACCGGGTAGGACCCTCCTTGGCTTCCATAACAGCCTGAATTCTTTGGGGCATGGATTATACAAGTCGGGAAACGTTCTAAGGGGACGTTGGTCCATGCTGACGCGATGACATCGTGCAGTTGCTGTAGATACACAGGACAATTTATTAACCCATCTAGTACCGGGTCGGACCCTCCTTGGCTTCCATAACAGCCTGAATTCTTTGGGGCATGGATTATACAAGTCGGGAAACGTTCTAAGGGGACGTTGGTCCATGCTGACGCGATGACATCGTGCAGTTGCTGTAGATACACAGGACAATTTATTAACCCATCTAGTACCGGGTCGGACCCTCCTTGGCTTCCATAACAGCCTGAATTCTTTGGGGCATGGATTATACAAGTCGGGAAACGTTCTAAGGGGACGTTGGTCCATGCTGACGCGATGACATCGTGCAGTTGCTGTAGATACACAGGACAATTTATTAACCCATCTAGTACCGGGTCGGACCCTCCTTGGCTTCCATAACAGCCTGAATTCTTTGGGGCATGGATTATACAAGTCGGGAAACGTTCTAAGGGGACGTTGGTCCATGCTGACGCGATGACATCGTGCAGTTGCTGTAGATACACAGGACAATTTATTAACCCATCTAGTACCGGGTCGGACCCTCCTTGGCTTCCATAACAGCCTGAATTCTTTGGGGCATGGATTCTACAAGTCGGGAAACGTTCTAAGGGGACGTTGGTCCATGCTGACGCGATGACATCGTGCAGTTGCTGTAGATACACAGGACAATTTATTAACCCATCTAGTACCGGGTCGGACCCTCCTTGGCTTCCATAACAGCCTGAATTCTTTGGGGCATGGATTATACAAGTCGGGAAACGTTCTAAGGGGACGTTGGTCCATGCTGACGCGATGACATCGTGCAGTTGCTGTAGATACACAGGACAATTTATTAACCCATCTAGTACCGGGTCGGACCCTCCTTGGCTTCCATAACAGCCTGAATTCTTTGGGGCATGGATTATACAAGTCGGGAAACGTTCTAAGGGGACGTTGGTCCATGCTGACGCGATGACATCGTGCAGTTGCTGTAGATACACAGGACAATTTATTAACCCATCTAGTACCGGGTCGGACCCTCCTTGGCTTCCATAACAGCCTGAATTCTTTGGGGCATGGATTATACAAGTCGGGAAACGTTCTAAGGGGACGTTGGTCCATGCTGACGCGATGACATCGTGCAGTTGCTGTAGATACACAGGACAATTTATTAACCCATCTAGTACCGGGTCGGACCCTCCTTGGCTTCCATAACAGCCTGAATTCTTTGGGGCATGGATTATACAAGTCGGGAAACGTTCTAAGGGGACGTTGGTCCATGCTGACGCGATGACATCGTGCAGTTGCTGTAGATACACAGGACAATTTATTAACCCATCTAGTACCGGGTCGGACCCTCCTTGGCTTCCATAACAGCCTGAATTCTTTGGGGCATGGATTATACAAGTCGGGAAACGTTCTAAGGGGACGTTGGTCCATTCTGACGCGATGACATCGTGCAGTTGCTGTAGATACCACCTCCACCAGCCTGTCCCGTTGACACCAGGCAGGATGGGACCATGGACTCGTGCTGCTTACTATAAATCCTGACTCTACCATCAGCAGGACTTAACAGGAACCGGGATTCGTCGGTCCAGGAGGTGTTTTTCTACACCCTGATTGTCCAGTGTTGGTGATGGCCCGCCCAATGGAGCAGCTTCTTCTTGTTTTCAGCTGATAGGAACCCAGGGTGGTCGTCTGCTGCAATAGCCAATCCGTGACAAGGACTGACGAGAGATGTCCATCTGCGCACCACTGTTGTACTACTCCGTTGTTTTGTGGTCCGCCTGATAGCTTGCATCTCATCAACGAGCTGTTTTCCACCCACAGGACTGCCGCTGACTGGATGTTTGTGTTTGTCTCACCGTTCTCTGTAAACCCTAGACACTGTCGTGCGTGAAAAGCCCAGGAGGCTGTTTCTGAGAGACTGGAACAGGTTTGTCTGACACTGATGATCATACAAAACACAAGGTCGCTCAGGTCACTCATTTTGCTCATTATAACGTAAAACAGTAACTGAATGCCTCGATGCCTGTCTATATATATATATAGCAAGCCACAGCCACTTGACTCACTGTCTGAAAGGAGTGATCCATTTTCATGAACTGGGTGGTGTACCTAATAAACTGTCCATTGAGTGTGTTAATTACATATACATATATATATATATACACACACACTGTGCATTCGGGAAAGTATTCAGACCACTTTAATTTGTCCACATTTTGTTACGTTACAGCCTGTGATATTATTTTTATTTTTTACATTTTCTAAAAATGTGCAAACATGTCTAAAAAACTGGATTTGCTTTGTCATTATGGGGTATTGTGATGTCATTATGGGGTATTGTGATGTCATTATGGGGTATTGTGATGTCATTATGGGGTATTGTGATGTCAATATGGGGTATTGTGATGTCATTATGGGGTATTGTGATGTCAATATGGGGTATTGTGGTGTCATTATGGGGTATTGTGATGTCAATATGGGGTATTGTGATGTCATTATGGGGTATTGTGATGTCGTTATGGGGTATTGTGATGTCGTTATGGGGTATTGTGATGTCGTTATGGGGTATTGTGATGTCGTTATGGGGTATTGTGATGCCGTTATGGGGTATTGTGATGTCGTTATGGGGTATTGTGATGTCATTATGGGGTATTGTGATGTCGTTATGGGGTATTGTGATGTCATTATGGGGTATTGTGATGTCAATATGGGGTATTGTGATGTCATTATGGGGTATTGTGATGTCAATATGGGGTATTGTGATGTCATTATGGGGTATTGTGATGTCAATATGGGGTATTGTGATGTCATTATGGGGTATTGTGATGTCAATATGGGGTATTGTGATGTCATTATGGGGTATTGTGATGTCATTATGGGGTATTGTGATGTCATTATGGGGTATTGTGATGTCATTATGGGGTATTGTGATGTCAATATGGGGTATTGTGATGTCATTATGGGGTATTGTGATGTCATTATGGGGTATTGTGATGTCATTATGGGGTATTGTGATGTCATTATGGGGTATTGTGATGTCAATATGGGGTATTGTGATGTCATTATGGGGTATTGTGATGTCATTATGGGGTATTGTGATGTCATTATGGGGTATTGTGATGTCAATATGGGGTATTGTGATGTCATTATGGGGTATTGTGATGTCATTATGGGGTATTGTGATGTCAATATGGGGTATTGTGATGTCATTATGGGGTATTGTGATGTCAATATGGGGTATTGTGATGTCATTATGGGGTATTGTGATGTCATTATGGGGTATTGTGATGTCATTATGGGGTATTGTGATGTCATTTTGGGGTATTGTGATGTCATTATGGGGTATTGTGATGTCATTATGGGGTATTGTGATGTCATTATGGGGTATTGTGATGTCAATATGGGGTATTGTGATGTCATTATGGGGTATTGTGATGTCATTATGGGGTATTGTGATGTCATTATGGGGTATTGTGATGTCAATATGGGGTATTGTGATGTCATTATGGGGTATTGTGATGTCATTATGGGGTATTGTGATGTCAATATGGGGTATTGTGATGTCATTATGGGGTATTGTGATGTCAATATGGGGTATTGTGATGTCATTATGGGGTATTGTGATGTCATTATGGGGTATTGTGATGTCATTATGGGGTATTGTGATGTCATTTTGGGGTATTGTGATGTCATTATGGGGTATTGTGTGTAGATTGATGAGGGCAAAAAAACTATTCACACATTTTTGTAAATGTATTCAAAATAAAAACTGAAATATTATATTTCCACAAGTATTCAGACCCTTTACTCAGTACTTTGTTGAAGCACCTTTGGCAGCGATTGCAGCCTGAGGTCTTCAGGTTGGATGGGGAGCGTTGCTGCATAGCTATTTTCAGGTCTCTAGAGATGTTCGATCGGGTTCAAGTCCGGGCTCTGGCTGGGCCACTCAAGGACATTCAGAGACTTGTCCCCAAGCCACTCCTGTGTTAGTGTTGTTGTGCTGTTGGAAGGTGAACCTACATCCCAGTCTGAGGTCCTGAGCACTCTGGGGCAGGTTTTCATCAAGGATCTCTCTGTACTTTTCTCATTTAATCTTTCCCTCAATCCTGACTAGTCTCCCAGTCCCTGCTTCTGAAAAATATCCCCACAGCATGAAGCTGCCACCACCATGCTTCACCGTAGGGATGGTGCCAGGTTTCCTCCAGACGTGACGCTTGGCATTCAGACCAAAGAGTTCAAACTTGGCTTCATCAGACCAGAGAATCTTGTTTCTCATGGTCTGAGAGTCATTTAGGTGCCTTTTGGGAAACTCCAAGCAGACTGTCATGTGCCTTTTACTGAGGAGTGGCTTCCGTCTGGCCACTCTACCATAAATCCTTGATTGGTGGAGTGCTGCAGAGATGGTTGTCCTTCTGGAAGGTTCTCCCATCTCCACAGAGGAACTCTGGAAGTCTGTCAGAGTGACCATTGCGGTTCTTGGTCACCTCCCTGACCAAGGCCCTTCTCCCCCGATTGCTCAGTTTGGCCGGGCAGCCAGCTCTAGGAAGAGTCTTGGTGTTTCCACACGTTTTCCATTTGAGAATAATGGAGGCAACTGTGCTCTTGGGGACCTTCAATACTGCAGAAATGTTTTGGTACCCTTCCCCAGAACTGTACCTCGACACAATCCTGCCTCGGAGCTCTACGGACAACTCCTTCGACCTCATGGCTTGGTTTTTGCTCTGAAATGCACTGTCATCTGTAGGACCTTTTATATAGACAGGTGTGTGCCTTTCCAAATCATGTCCAATCAATTGAATTTACCACAGGTGGACTCCAATCAACTTGTAGAAACATCTCAAGGATGATCGATGGAAACATGATGGGAAGGTCTGAACACGTATGCACATATTTTTTGTATATAAATTTGCAAACATAAAAAAATTTAAAAAAATGTCTAGGTTGATGAGGAATTTAGTTTTATTTGAATTAAGATTAAATTATAGATGAATTTAATCCATTTTCAAATAAGGCTGTAACGTAACAACATGTGGTGAACAAGGGCAGGAGTCTGAATACTTTCTGAATGCTCTGTCTTCACTGTCACCAGATAGGTGCAGACGTTCCCCCTTGGCGACTCGGTATCGGAGCGGCTCCTGGACGACCCAACCTGTCAACGACGGCATAACAACTTTGACATGTTAACATTTTGAGGTGAAAGACAACACTCAATCAAACCACAGGCATCCCTTCATCTCAGTGTGTCAGTCAGTACACAGAGGAACCCCCTTCCCTCTCCTAGTACAGAGACAACAGACAGTTATCTGCTCCACTGCTGAAATAACCATCAGACATCAGCATGAACAGAACCAGTAGTCTCTGACAGGACCAGGAACACAACACCAGTAGTCTCAGGAACACAACACCAGTAGTCTCTGACAGGACCAGGAACACAACACCAGTAGTCTCAGGAACACAACACCAGTAGTCTCTGACAGGACCAGGAACACAACACCAGTAGTCTCTGACAGGACCAGGAAGACAACACCAGTAGTCTCTGACAGGACCAGGAAGACAACACCAGTAGTCTCAGGAACACAACACCAGTACTCTGACAGGACCAGGAAGACAACACCAGTAGTCTCTGACAGGACCAGGAAGACAACAACAGTAGTCTCAGGAAGACAACAACAGTAGTCTCTGACAGGACCAGGAAGACAACACCAGTAGTAGTCTCTGACAGGACCAGGAAGACAACACCAGTAGTCTCTGACAGGACCAGGAAGACAACAACAGTAGTCCCTGACAGGACCAGGAAGACAACAACAGTAGTAGTCTCTGACAGGACCAGGAAGACAACAGTAGTAGTCTCTGACAGGACCAGGATGACAACAACAGTAGTCTCTGACAGGACCAGGAAGACAACAACAGTAGTAGTCTCTGACAGGACCAGGAAGACAACACCAGTAGTCTCTGACAGGACCAGGAAGACAACACCAGTAGTCTCTGACAGGACCAGGAAGACAACACCAGTAGTCTCTGACAGGACCAGGAAGACAACAGCAGTAGTAGTGTCTGACAGGAAGACAACAGTAGTAGTGTCTGACAGGAAGACAACAGTAGTAGTAGTGTCTGACAGGAAGACAACAGTAGTAGTGTCTGACAGGAAGACAACAGTAGTAGTGTCTGACAGGAAGACAACAGTAGTAGTAGTGTCTGACAGGAAGACAACAGTAGTAGTGTCTGACAGGAAGACAACAGTAGTAGTGTCTGACAGGAAGACAACAGTAGTAGTAGTGTCTGACAGGAAGACAACAGCAGTAGTGTCTGACAGGAAGACAACAGTAGTAGTGTCTGACAGGAAGACAACAGTAGTAGTGTCTGACAGGAAGACAACAGTAGTAGTCTCTGACAGGAAGACAACAGTAGTAGTGTCTGACAGGAAGACAACAGTAGTAGTAGTGTCTGACAGGAAGACAACAACAGTAGTGTCTGACAGGACCAGGAAGAGAATACCTTTGTCCTCCCCACAAAGACCTCCTGTCTTAGGGCTCCTGATGAGTGCTTGTCTCAGCATCCTCCATTGCTCCAGTACATTAGGCTTTGTGGAATGCATGGAGGGGGGTCAGGGATTACTGGGATGTCATGTGAAGACAGAGGGGGGGGGGGGCTATCATCACTGAACAGCAGCCACTGCTCATGGACCCCAGCCATACCCACATAGGCTAACCACACACACACACACACACACGCACACACAGACACACACTAACACACACACACACAAACTAATGCAACCAATGTAACTCATTACCACAATCATACATACACATTATACACCACGCACACACACTGTCAATATGAATCCACACATTTGATATTCTCTCCTCTCTCTCGCTCTCGTTGTGTTCATGATGAGCTTTAAGTGCCAGAAACTGGAAGTGTTAAATGAGGAAAAAACAGAATGATCATTCATAGGACACTTGGTATTCTTCTCATTGTGCTGAGTGAGACTCTAGAACACTCGGTATTCTGCTCATTGTGCTGAGTGAGAATCTAGAACACTCGGTATTCTGCTCATTGTGCTGAGTGAGACTCTAGAACACTTGGAATTCTGCTCATTGTGCTGAGTGAGACTCTAGACCACTTGGTATTCTGCTCATTGTGCTGAGTGAGACTCACAGTGGGACCTGCTGATAACTGGATCAGCAGGGACTCTCTCTCTCTCTCTTTACCTCCCCCTCTATCTTTATTTCTCTCTCCCTCTCTTTCTCTCTCTCTGTTCCTCTCCCTCGTCTCTTTCTCTCTCTCTGTTCCTCTCCCTCGTCTCTTTCTCCCTACCTCCCTCCCTCCCTCCTTCCTCTCTCTGACCTCCTGTCCATCAGATCAATAAGACCCAGCTACCCTGTCTACCGCTCTATTAAAGACCTCTCCTAGAGCTATGGATTTGTATTACACTACCCTGTGGAGATGATTGTGTGTGTGTGTGTGTGTGTGTGTGTGTGTGTGTGTGTGTGTGTGTGTGTGTGTGTGTGTGTGTGTGTGTGTGTGTGTGTGTGTGTGTGTGTGTGTGTGTGTTGTCTGTCCTTCAGTCAGAAGGTCTGTCTGTGTGTCTGGGGAGCGAGGGGGTAAAGAGTTGGGCCAACTCTGTGTGTCTGGGGAGCGAGGGGGTAAAGAGTTGGCACAACTCTGTGTGTCTGGGGAGCGAGGGGGTAAAGAGTTGGCACAACTCTGTGTGTCTGGGGAGCGAGGGGGTAAAGAGTTGGCACAACTCTGTGTGTCTGGGGAGCGAGGGGGTAAAGAGTTGGCACAACTCTGTGTGTCTGGGGAGCGAGGGGGTAAAGAGTTGGCACAACTCTGTGTGTCTGGGGAGCGAGGGGGTAAAGAGTTGGCACAACTCTGTGTGTCTGGGGAGCGAGGGGGTAAAGAGTTGGCACAACTCTGTGTGTCTGGGGAGCGAGAGGGTTTGGTAAAGAGTTGGCACAACTCTGTGTGTCTGGGGAGCGAGGGGGTAAAGAGTTGGCACAACTCTGTGTGTCTGGGGAGCGAGGGGGTAAAGAGTTGGCACAACTCTGGCTCGCAATTACAAGCTGTAGATTGTATCAGACTTTTAAGTTAAAACAGGACGTTCGCATATGATGTTGAGCGTAGAAGTGATCGTTTGAAACAGGTACTACATGCTCGATTTAAAGTTATTTGGCATCTTTAGTTATGAATGATACAACCCCCCATGATCCAACTACAGGCTAATGATGATTTGAGAAAATCACAACAACAAAAAACATCTTGCTCTCTGTTCCTTGCCTCAGGCTGCACACGATGGTTTCTCTCATCAAGTGATCATATTTTCACCCATCAGACTATTCTCAATGTAATCTTGTCTTTACTAATAT
Organism: Oncorhynchus kisutch; assembly: GCF_002021735.2. NCBI lineage: Eukaryota > Metazoa > Chordata > Actinopteri > Salmoniformes > Salmonidae > Oncorhynchus > Oncorhynchus kisutch. The sequence goes on along the minus strand of NW_022265591.1, from coordinate 187,609 downwards.
GTCAGATTGGTTTTGATTTAGAACGGCCCATTATCCAATGAGCAGAGGCAGAGGCAGAGGCAGAGGCAGAAGCAGAGGCAGAGGCAGAGGCAGAAGCAGAGGCAGAGGCAGAGGCAGAAGCAGAGGCAGAGGCAGAGGCAGAAGCAGAGGCAGAGGCAGAGGCAGAGGGGTAAAATCCCTGTAATCAGTATAGACTGGGAAAGAAAATGGAGGCCACTATTCCCTGCGGTTTTTCAACCAGATTGGCTTCTCCAGGTTTTATAACAACAATATAAGAACATAACAATATAACAACAATATGGAGGAGACCAAGGCACAGCGTGATGCGAATACATTCTTCTTATTTAACAAAAACGAACATGACACATATATACATATATATGACAGACAACACACAGTGACTGCCCAGACACACAGACAGACCTTCTAACTGATGGACAGACAACACACAGTGACTGCCCAGACACACAGACAGACCTTCTAACTGATGGACAGACAACACACAGTGACTGCCCAGACACACAGACAGACCTTCTAACTGATGGACAGACAACACACAGTGACTGCCCAGACACACAGACACACCTTCTAACTGATGGACAGACAACACACAGTGACTGCCCAGACACACAGACAGACCTTCTAACTGATGGACAGACAACACACAGTGACTGCCCAGACACACAGACAGACCTTCTAACTGATGGACAGACAACACACAGTGACTGCCCAGACACACAGACAGACCTTCTAACTGATGGACAGACAACACACAGTGACTGTACAGACACACAGACACACCTTCTAACTGATGGACAGACAACACACAGTGACTGCCCAGACACACCTTCTAACTGATGGACAGACAACACACAGTGACTGCCCAGACACACCTTCTAACTGATGGACAGACAACACACAGTGACTGCCCAGACACACAGACAGACCTTCTAACTGATGGACAGACAACACACAATGACTGCCCAGACACACAGACAGACCTTCTAACTGATGGACAGACAACACACAGTGACTGCCCAGACACACAGACAGACCTTCTAACTGATGGACAGACAACACACAGTGACTGCCCAGACACACCTTCTAACTGATGGACAGACAACACACAGTGACTGCCCAGACACACAGACAGACCTTCTAACTGATGGACAGACAACACACAGTGACTGCCCAGACACACAGACAGACCTTCTAACTGATGGACAGACAACACACAATGACTGCCCAGACACACAGACAGACCTTCTAACTGATGGACAGACATCACACAGTGACTGCCCAGACACACAGACAGACCTTCTAACTGATGGACAGACAACACACAGTGACTGCCCAGACACACAGACATACCTTCTAACTGATGGACAGACAACACACAGTGACTGCCCAGACACACAGACAGACCTTCTAACTGATGGACAGACAACACACAGTGACTGCCCAGACACACAGACAGACCTTCTAACTGATGGACAGACAACACACAGTGACTGCCCAGACACACAGACAGACCTTCTAACTGATGGACAGACAACACACAGTGACTGTCCAGACACACAGACAGACCTTCTAACTGATGGACAGACATCACACAGTGACTGCCCAGACACACAGACACACCTTCTAACTGATGGACAGACAACACACAGTGACTGCCCAGACACACAGACAGACCTTCTAACTGATGGACAGACAACACACAGTGACTGCCCAGACACACAGACAGACCTTCTAACTGATGGACAGACAACACACAGTGACTGCCCAGACACACAGACAGACCTTCTAACTGATGGACAGACAACACACAGTGACTGCCCAGACACACAGACAGACCTTCTAACTGATGGACAGACAACACACAGTGACTGCCCAGACACACAGACAGACCTTCTAACTGATGGACAGACAACACACAGTGACTGCCCAGACACACAGACAGACCTTCTAACTGATGGACAGACAACACACAGTGACCGCCCAGACACACAGACAGACCTTCTAACTGATGGACAGACAACACACAGTGACTGCCCAGACACACCTTCTAACTGATGGACAGACAACACACAGTGACTGCCCAGACACACCTTCTAACTGATGGACAGACAACACACAGTGACTGCCCAGACACACAGACACACCTTCTAACTGATGGACAGACAACACACAGTGACTGCCCAGACACACAGACAGACCTTCTAACTGATGGACAGACATCACACAGTGACTGCCCAGACACACAGACAGACCTTCTAACTGATGGACAGACAACACACAGTGACTGCCCAGACACACAGACAGACCTTCTAACTGATGGACAGACAACACACAGTGACTGCCCAGACACACCTTCTAACTGATGGACAGACAACACACAGTGACTGCCCAGACACACAGACAGACCTTCTAACTGATGGACAGACAACACACAATGACTGCCCAGACACACCTTCTAACTGATGGACAGACAACACACAGTGACTGCCCAGACACACAGACAGACCTTCTAACTGATGGACAGACAACACACAGTGACTGCCCAGACACACCTTCTAACTGATGGACAGACAACACACAGTGACTGCCCAGACACACAGACAGACCTTCTAACTGATGGACAGACAACACACAGTGACTGCCCAGACACACCTTCTAACTGATGGACAGACAACACACAGTGACTGCCCAGACACACAGACACACCTTCTAACTGATGGACAGACAACACACAGTGACTGCCCAGACACACAGACAGACCTTCTAACTGATGGACAGACAACACACAGTGACTGCCCAGACACACCTTCTAACTGATGGACAGACAACACACAGTGACTGCCCAGACACACAGACACACCTTCTAACTGATGGACAGACAACACACAGTGACTGCCCAGACACACCTTCTAACTGATGGACAGACAACACACAGTGACTGCCCAGACACACAGACAGACCTTCTAACTGATGGACAGACAACACACAGTGACTGCCCAGACACACCTTCTAACTGATGGACAGACAACACACAGTGACTGCCCAGACACACAGACAGACCTTCTAACTGATGGACAGACATCACACAATGACTGCCCAGACACACCTTCTAACTGATGGACAGACAACACACAGTGACTGCCCAGACACACAGACAGACCTTCTAACTGATGGACAGACATCACACAATGACTGCCCAGACACACCTTCTAACTGATGGACAGACAACACACAGTGACTGCCCAGACACACAGACATACCTTCTAACTGATGGACAGACAACACACAGTGACTGCCCAGACACACCTTCTAACTGATGGACAGACAACACACAGTGACTGCCCAGACACACAGACAGACCTTCTAACTGATGGACAGACAACACACAATGACTGCCCAGACACACCTTCTAACTGATGGACAGACAACACACAGTGACTGCCCAGACACACAGACAGACCTTCTAACTGATGGACAGACAACACACAGTGACTGCCCAGACACACCTTCTAACTGATGGACAGACAACACACAGTGACTGCCCAGACACACAGACAGACCTTCTAACTGATGGACAGACAACACACAGTGACTGCCCAGACACACCTTCTAACTGATGGACAGACAACACACAGTGACTGCCCAGACACACAGACACACCTTCTAACTGATGGACAGACAACACACAGTGACTGCCCAGACACACAGACAGACCTTCTAACTGATGGACAGACAACACACAATGACTGCCCAGACACACCTTCTAACTGATGGACAGACAACACACAATGACTGCCCAGACACACAGACAGACCTTCTAACTGATGGACAGACAACACACAATGACTGCCCAGACACACAGACACACCTTCTAACTGATGGACAGACAACACACAATGACTGCCCAGACACACCTTCTAACTGATGGACAGACAACACACAGTGACTGCCCAGACACACAGACAGACCTTCTAACTGATGGACAGACAACACACAATGACTGCCCAGACACACAGACAGACCTTCTAACTGATGGACAGACAACACACAGTGACTGCCCAGACACACAGACAGACCTTCTAACTGATGGACAGACAACACACAGTGACTGCCCAGACACACAGACAGACCTTCTAACTGATGGACAGACAACACACAGTGACTGCCCAGACACACAGACAGACCTTCTAACTGATGGACAGACAACACACAGTGACTGCCCAGACACACAGACAGACCTTCTAACTGATGGACAGACAACACACAGTGACTGCCCAGACACACAGACAGACCTTCTAACTGATGGACAGACAACACACAGTGACTGCCCAGACACACAGACAGACCTTCTAACTGATGGACAGACAACACACAGTGACTGCCCAGACACACAGACAGACCTTCTAACTGATGGACAGACAACACACAGTGACTGCCCAGACACACAGACAGACCTTCTAACTGATGGACAGACAACACACAGTGACTGCCCAGACACACAGACAGACCTTCTAACTGATGGACAGACAACACACAGTGACTGCCCAGACACACAGACAGACCTTCTAACTGATGGACAGACATCACACAATGACTGCCCAGACACACCTTCTAACTGATGGACAGACAACACACAGTGACTGCCCAGACACACAGACAGACCTTCTAACTGATGGACAGACAACACACAATGACTGCCCAGACACACAGACAGACCTTCTAACTGATGGACAGACAACACACATATATATATATATATATAAACAAGTAGGCAACTAACAATAGACAATAACCCACAAAATACCCAAGGAATATGGCTGCCTAAATATGGTTCCCAATCAGAGAGACAACGATAAACAGCTGCCTCTAATTGAGAACCACTCTAGGCAACCATAGACCTACATAAACACCTAGACTAGTGAAAACACCCATAGACATACAAAACCCCTAGACAGGGTTAACAAAAAAACACATACATCACCCATGTCACACCCTGACCGAACCCGAACCAAAATATATAAAGAAAATAAAAGAATAGTAAGGTCACAATGTGTTTAATATCAGCTGCTGAGAAATACCTAGTAGCAGCTGGGATCCTCCATTTATGAGTCACAACCATCAACACTGGGCTTTCATATGGGATCATACACAGACATGTCTGGGCTTACGAGAACACTTAGAAGCATGGCGGCCTCTCGTTGCGTGACAGGCAATATTCTGCCCAAACTCTGCATGCCGTGGGGCTCTCCTACTCGAGAGTGTCATTTTGGAATAACCAAGTGAAATCTGTTTCGGGAACGTCGATCGTCGTAATATGTCTTCACAACTTAAAACATACTTCATGTAACTGTCGACAGGCCCTTCTCCTCTGCACGCTGGAGAAAGGAACGAAGAAGAAGAGAGGATGACATGGACACGTACGGTGGTGAAATATTCTATAGCTAAAGGTAATGTGTCAGCCTATTAATTATCAAAATATTTAAAAAATCCCCAATTAGTAGACTATTGAAAATCAAATACAAATTCACTATAATTGTAGACTAACTTTGTAAGCCGCCCAACTAATCAATAAACCAACAGCAACCGTCTAGGCCTTTACATTCTCTCCCAGACTCATGGTTATAAAGTTAGGAGTGTAGCATCAGGTAACCAGTCCGTCCAGTATAGGTATATCTATACATTCTCTCTCATCAGGTAACCAGTCTGTCTAGTATAGGTCTATCTATACATTCTCTCCCATCAGGTAACCAGTCCATCTAGTATAGGTCTATCTATACATTCTCTCCCATCAGGTAACCAGTCTGTCTAGTATAGGCCTTTACATTCTCTCCCATCAGGTAACCAGTCCGTCCAGTATAGGCCTTTACATTCTCTCCCATCAGGTAACCAGTCCATCTAGTATAGGTCTATCTATACATTCTCTCCCATCAGGTAACCAGTCTGTCTAGTATAGGTCTATCTATACATTCTCTCCCATCAGGTAACCAGTCCATCTAGTATAGGCCTATCTATACATTCTCTCCCATCAGGTAACCAGTCCATCTAGTATAGGCCTATCTATACATTCTCTCCCATCAGGTAACCAGTCCATCTAGTATAGGTCTATCTATACATTCTCTCCCATCAGGTAACCAGTCTGTCTAGTATAGGCCTTTACATTCTCTCCCATCAGGTAACCAGTCCGTCCAGTATAGGCCTTTACATTCTCTCCCATCAGGTAACCAGTCTGTCTAGTATAGGTCTATCTATACATTCTCTCCCATCAGGTAACCAGTCCATCTAGTATAGGCCTATCTATACATTCTCTCCCATCAGGTAACCAGTCCATCTAGTATAGGCCTATCTATACATTCTCTCCCATCAGGTAACCAGTCCATCTAGTATAGGTATATCTATACATTCTCTCCCATCAGGTAACCAGTCCATCTAGTATAGGCCTATCTATACATTCTCTCCCATCAGGTAACCAGTCTGTCTAGTATAGGCCTTTACATTCTCTCCCATCAGGTAACCAGTCTGTCTAGTATAGGTCTATCTATACATTCTCTCTCATCAGATAACCAGTCTGTCTAGTATAGGCCTTTACATTCTCTCCCATCAGGTAACCAGTCCATCTAATATAGGCCTTTACATTCTCTCCCATCAGGTAACCAGTCCATCCAGTATAGGTCTTTACATTCTCTCCCATCAGGTAACCAGTCTGTCTAGTATAGGCCTTTACATTCTCTCCCATCAGGTAACCAGTCCATCTAGTATAGGCCTTTACATTCTCTCCCATCAGGTAACCAGTCTGTCTAGTATAGGCCTTTACATTCTCTCCCATCAGGTAACCAGTCCATCCAGTATAGGCCTTTACATTCTCTCCCATCAGGTAACCAGTCTGTCCAGTATAGGCCTATCTATACATTCTAGAAACAACATCTACAACATCCATGTGTTCCACTCAGGTTCAACCTGCTGTTGAACTTCTTTCTTCACATTGATCATCACAGTGAGGTGAGTTTTAAAAGCAGGATACTGTTTGGATGATCCGTGTTTGATGTGATTTTAGATTGCATTTGCATTGATGTCAGAGTGGTTAGAGGGACACTAGAGTCCTGAGTACCAGGCCATTAGAACCTGATGGAGGGACAATAGAGCCCTGAGTACCAGGCCATTAGGACCTGATGGAGGGACAATAGAGCCCTGAGTACCAGACCATTAGGACCTGATGGAGGGACAATAGAGCCCTGAGTACCAGGCCATTAGGACCTGATGGACGAACAATAGAGCCCTGAGTACCAGGCCATTAGGACCTGATGGACGAACAATAGAGCCCTGAGTACCAGGCCATTAGGACCTGATGGAGGGACAGGAGAGCCCTGAGTACCAGGCCATTAGGACCTGATGGAGGGACAATAGAGCCCTGAGTACCAGGCCATTAGGACCTGATGGAGGGACACTAGAGACCTGAGTACCAGGCCATTAGGATCTGATGGAGGGACAATAGAGCCCTGAGTAACAGACCATTAGGACCTGATGGAGGGACAATAGAGCCCTGAGTAACAGACCATTAGGACCTGATGGAGGAACAATAGAGCCCTGAGTACCAGGCCATTAGGATCTGATGGAGGGACAATAGAGCCCTGAGTACCAGGCCATTAGGACCTGATGGAAGAACAATAGAGCCCTGAGTACCAGGCCATTAGGACCTGATGGAGGGACAATAGAGCCCTGAGTACCAGGCCATTAGGACCTGATGGAGGGACAATAGAGCCCTGAGTACCAGGCCATTAGGATCTGATGGACGAACAATAGAGCCCTGAGTACCAGGCCATTAGGACCTGATGGAGGGACAATAGAGCCCTGAGTACCAGGCCATTAGGACCTGATGGAGGGACAAGAGAGCCCTGAGTACCAGGCCATTAGGATCTGATGGAGGGACAATAGAGCCCTGAGTACCAGGCCATTAGGACCTGATGGAGGGACAATAGAGCCCTGAGTACCAGGCCATTAGGACCTGATGGAGGGACAAGAGAGCCCTGAGTACCAGGCCATTAGGATCTGATGGAAGAACAATAGAGCCCTGAGTACCAGGCCATTAGGACCTGATGGAGGGACAATAGAGCCCTGAGTAACAGACCATTAGGATCTGATGGAAGAACAATAGAGACCTGAGTACCAGGCCATTAGGACCTGATGGAAGAACAATAGAGCCCTGAGTACCAGGCCATTAGGACCTGATGGAGGGACAATAGAGCCCTGAGTACCAGGCCATTAGGACCTGATGGAGGGACAATAGAGCCCTGAGTACCAGGCCATTAGGACCTGATGGAAGAACAATAGAGCCCTGAGTACCAGGCCATTAGGACCTGATGGAGGGACAATAGAGCCCTGAGTACCAGGCCATTAGGATCTGATGGAAGAACAATAGAGACCTGAGTAACAGACCATTAGGACCTGATGGAAGAACAATAGAGACCTGAGTAACAGACCATTAGGACCTGATGGAGGGACAATAGAGCCCTGAGTACCAGGCCATTAGGATCTGATGGAAGAACAATAGAGACCTGAGTAACAGACCATTAGGACCTGATGGAGGGACAATAGAGACCTGAGTAACAGACCATTAGGACCTGATGGAGGGACAATAGAGACCTGAGTAACAGACCATTAGGATCTGATGGAAGAACAATAGAGACCTGAGTAACAGACCATTAGGACCTGATGGAGGGACAATAGAGACCTGAGTACCAGGCCATTAGGACCTGATGGAGGGACAATAGAGACCTGAGTACCAGGCCATTAGGACCTGACAATATAGCCCAGAGTACAAGCGATATGGAGTCGTTAGCGATATGGATACTAACAACGCATGTCTTGAGTGTGGAAGAGGAGATTACCGTGACAACAATCAGGTGGAACTTGACTGCGGTCCTGTCTTACGACTGTCGGTGTGGCGGTAATATGGTCCCTACAACAGCCCTACACGACGCCACAGTGGGAAACACCCCCTTAGTAAGACCCACCATGGAACATTCCTAGAAGTAAGTGTGGCAGTTGGTGTGTGGGAAAATCAACAGACCTAGAAGTGTGGCAGTTGGTGTGTGGTAAAATCAACAGACCTAGAAGTGTGGCAGTTGGTGTGCATTAAAATCAACAGACCTAGAAGTGTGGCAGTTCGTGTGTGGTAAAATCAACGGCCCTAGAAGTGTCGCAGTTGGTGTGCAGTAAAATCAACAGACCTAGAAGTGTGGCGGTTGGTGTGTGGTAAAATCAACAGCTGCTCATTGTGAGAGAGAGAGAGATGCACCTGTCTTCTCAGATGCACCATGTGACTGTTGCACTTCCAATAACAGCGGTTGCAGTTCTCTCTGCTAACCCTCCTCCCCGGGGCACTGACCATTACCAGCAGACAGCCCTACACTAACCCATAGCCTGTCTGTGTCATGATCTGGTCAGCAGGGGCCAAGCAGGCAAGGACTGACCATACAGCCTGACTGGGATGGAATCAGCAGGGCTCTTGGAGAAGAGACAAGCACCACTCAGCCCTGTATAACCCCACACACAGTGCCAGTCAGTCAGTCCAGAATCTGTGTATGACTCAATGGTCTGAGAGAGAGAGAGACCAGAGAGAGAAAGAGAGAGAGAGAGAGACCAGAGAGAGACAGATAGAGAGAGAGAGAGATAGAGAGATAGAGAGAGAAGGACGTGCAGATCGAGAGAGGAGGAAGTGCAGATAGAGAGAGAGAGAGAGGTTAGGATGAGCAGATCATGACAGAGAGAGAGAGAGAGAGACAGAGAGACAGAGAGAGAGACAGAAAAACAGAGAGAGAGACAGAGAGACAGAGCGAGAGAGAGACAGAGAGAGAGAGAGGGGGGAGGAAGAGCACAGAGAGAGAGGGGGGAGGAAGAGCACAGAGAGAGTAGCCATC
>NW_022265591.1:160174-172674 GCF_002021735.2 Oncorhynchus kisutch | reverse complement strand
AAACAGGAGGGAAGGAGAGGAGGAGGGGGAAACAGGAGGGAAGGAGAGGAGGAGGGGGAAACAGGAGGGAAGGAGAGGAGAAGAGGGAAACAGGAGGGAAGGAGAGGAGGAGGGAAGGAGAGGAGGAGGGAAGGAGAGGAGGAGGGGAAAACAGGAGGGAAGGAGAGGAGGAGAGAAGGAGAGGAGGAGGGGGAAACAGGAGGGAAGGAGAGGAGGAGGGGGAAACAGGAGGGAAGGAGAGGAGGAGGGAAGGAGAGGAGGAGAGGGAAACAGGAGGGAAGGAGAGGAGGAGGGAAGGAGAGGAGGAGGGGAAAACAGGAGGGAAGGAGAGGAGGAGGGGGAAACAGGAGGGAAGGAGAGGAGGAGGGGGAAACAGGAGGGAAGGAGAGGAGGAGAGGGAAACAGGAGGGAAGGAGAGGAGGAGAGGGAAACAGGAGGGAAGGAGAGGAGGAGGGAAGGAGAGGAGGAGGGAAGGAGAGGGAAACAGGAGGGAAGGAGAGGAGGAGGGAAGGAGAGGAGGAGGGGGAAACAGGAGGGAAGAAGAGAAGGAGGACATTTTAATGGAGACTGCTTAACGACCTGACACCCTGAGAGATGTTCACCAGCCTCTCCCGGCTCTGACATTACAACACGGGCACATATCCCAGAGGTACTTCCTACAGACTAGACAAGACAGCAAGCCCCCCCCCCCCCCCCCCCGTCGTCATTAAAGTTCCAACAGCATGTTGTTTAGCGATCGTAAAACTATTTGACTTCTGATTGCATCTGCTGCATCAGGTACCAGACTCCTCTACTGTGCTGCTTCAGGTACCAGACTCCTCTACTGGGCTGCTTCAGGTACCAGACTCCTCTACTGTGCTGCATCAGGTACCAGACTCCTCTACTGTGCTGCATCAGGTACCAGACTCCTCTACTGGGCTGCTTCAGGTACCAGACTCCTCTACTGGGCTGCATCAGGTACCAGACTCCTCTACTGTGCTGCATCAGGTACCAGACTCCTCTACTGTGCTGCATCAGGTACCAGACTCCTCTACTGTGCTGCATCAGGTACCAGACTCCTCTACTGTGCTGCATCAGGTACCAGACTCCTCTACTGTGCTGCTTCAGGTACCAGACTCCTCTACTGTGCTGCATCAGGTACCAGACTCCTCTACTGGGCTGCTTCAGGTACCAGACTCCTCTACTGTGCTGCATCAGGTACCAGACTCCTCTACTGTGCTGCTTCAGGTACCAGACTCCTCTACTGGGCTGCATCAGGTACCAGACTCCTCTACTGTGCTGCTTCAGGTACCAGACTCCTCTACTGGGCTGCATCAGGTACCAGACTCCTCTACTGGGCTGCTTCAGGTACCAGACTCCTCTACTGGGCTGCATCAGGTACCAGACTCCTCTACTTTGCTGCATCAGGTACCAGACTCCTCTACTGGGCTGCTTCAGGTACCAGACTCCTCTACTGTGCTGCATCAGGTACCAGACTCCTCTACTGTGCTGCTTCAGGTACCAGACTCCTCTACTGTGCTGCTTCAGGTACCAGACTCCTCTACGTTGCTGCTTCAGGTACCAGACTCCTCTATGTTGCTACTTCAGGTACCAGACTCCTCTACTGTGCTGCATCAGGTACCAGACTCCTCTACTGTGCTGCTTCTGGTACCAGACTCCTCTACTGTGCTGCATCAGGTACCAGACTCCTCTACTGGGCTGCTTCAGGTACCAGACTCCTCTACTGTGCTGCATCAGGTACCAGACTCCTCTACTGTGCTGCTTCAGGTACCAGACTCCTCTACTGTGCTGCTTCAGGTACCAGACTCCTCTACTGTGCTGCTTCAGGTACCAGACTCCTCTATGTTGCTACTTCAGGTACCAGACTCCTGTACTTTGCTGCTTCAGGTACCAGACTCCTCTACTGGGCTGCTTCAGGTACCAAACTCTTCTACTGTGCTGCTTCAGGTACCAGACTCCTCTACTTTGCTGCTTCAGGTACCAGACTCCTCTACTGTGCTGCTTCAGGTACCAGACTCCTCTACGTTGCTGCTTCAGGTACCAGACTCCTCTATGTTGCTACTTCAGGTACCAGACTCCTGTACTTTGCTGCTTCAGGTACCAGACTCCTCTACTGGGCTGCTTCAGGTACCAGACTCCTCTACTGTGCTGCTTCAGGTACCAAACTCTTCTACTGTGCTGCTTCAGGTACCAGACTCCTCTACTTTGCTGCTTCAGGTACCAGACTCCTCTACTGTGCTGCTTCAGGTACCAGACTCCTCTACTGTGCTGCTTCAGGTACCAGACTCCTCTACGTTGCTGCTTCAGGTACCAGACTCCTCTACTTTGCTGATTCAGGCACCTGATTCCTCTCCGTTGAAGTATCTGGGCTGACTAAATCCACCTGCTGTCTACTACCTACTGTCAACTGGAGGACAACACCTCTATTAAATAGTGATTAGAAACCAACAGAAAATATTTCACTATCTGACACGAAGGAGTCGCGTGACAACAGAATAATCCCTGTGAGGTCCTGAAGGCCATGTCTACAGTCTCTGTGTCGTCTCTGTACTCACCCACAGCAGAATGGAAAGCCTGACTGCCTCCGCAAAGGAACGCCATGTCAGAGTCAGACTGTCCCTAGAGTCCGGCAGGATGAAACGACACAAACACCTGCTGTCCCAGGGCAGCTCTACCCCCCTGGCTTCTGGACAGTAGTTTCTTCCTGCACCATAGCAGCGTTACTAAGCCCTCAGCCCACAGCCCTGGCTGAGTACACCACGACGAACACACACAGAGATAACGGGAGAACAACCCCGTCCAGTCAACCACATCTAGGTCTCCAAACGTAATGCCTCTCGACAAGAGTAGAGAGAGAGATGTAGCTGGTGATCCCGTTATGTGCCTCCCTCCTCCTCCTTCCTCCTCCTCCCTCCTCCTCCTCCTCCTCCTCCTCCAGAACACTACTAGTTACTCAGCACAGCACTTATACACACCAGACAAAGAGGACTGGAAGAGAAAGTGGAGCGCACATATTCCAGAGGCGTTCTGCAGGACGGAGCAGAGAAGAAGACGGGGATACAAATATAAAGAAGAAAAGAGGCACTTTGAATCTCTCTGTCTTCAGGCCCTCTCCTGAATCTCTCTGTCCTCAGACCCTCTCCTGAATCTCTCTGTCTTCAGACCCTCTCCTGAATCTCTCTGTCCTCAGACCCTCTCCTGAATCTCTCTGTCTTCAGACCCTCTCCTGAATCTCTCTGTCTTCAGACCCTCTCCTGAATCTCTCTGTCTTCAGGCCCTCTCCTGAATCTCTCTGTCTTCAGACCCTCTCCTGAATCTCTCTGTCTTCAGGCCCTCTCCTGGGACTCTCTGTCTTCAGACCCTCTCCTGAATCTCTCTGTCTTCAGGCCCTCTCCTGAATCTCTCTGTCTTCAGGCCCTCTCCTGGGACTCTCTGTCTTCAGACCCTCTCCTGAATCTCTCTGTCTTCAGGCCCTCTCCTGAATCTCTCTGTCTTCAGACCCTCTCCTGAATCTCTCTGTCTTCAGACCCTCTCCTGAATCTCTCTGTCTTCAGACCCTCTCCTGAATCTCTCTGTCCTCAGACCCTCTCCTGAATCTCTCTGTCCTCAGACCCTCTCCTGAATCTCTCTGTCTTCAGACCCTCTCCTGAATCTCTCTGTCTTCAGGCCCTCTCCTGAATCTCTCTGTCTTCAGGCCCTCTCCTGAATCTCTCTGTCTTCAGGCCCTCTCCTGAATCTCTCTGTCTTCAGGCCCTCTCCTGAATCTCTCTGTCTTCAGGCCCTCTCCTGAATCTCTCTGTCTTCAGGCCCTCTCCTGAATCTCTCTGTCTTCAGACCCTCTCCTGAATCTCTCTGTCTTCAGGCCCTCTCCTGAATCTCTCTGTCTTCAGGCCCTCTCCTGAATCTCTCTGTCTTCAGGCCCTCTCCTGAATCTCTCTGTCTTCAGGCCCTCTCCTGGGACTCTCTGTCTTCAGGCCCTCTCCTGAATCTCTCTGTCTTCAGGCCCTCTCCTGAATCTCTCTGTCTTCAGGCCCTCTCCTGAATCTCTCTGTCTTCAGGCCCTCTCCTGAATCTCTCTGTCTTCAGGCCCTCTCCTGAATCTCTCTGTCTTCAGGCCCTCTCCTGAATCTCTCTGTCTTCAGGCCCTCTCCTGAATCTCTCTGTCTTCAGGCCCTCTCCTGAATCTCTCTGTCTTCAGGCCCTCTCCTGAATCTCTCTGTCTTCAGGCCCTCTCCTGAATCTCTCTGTCTTCAGGCCCTCTCCTGAATCTCTCTGTCTTCAGGCCCTCTCCTGAATCTCCCTGTCTTCAGGCCCTCTCCTGAATCTCTCTGTCTTCAGGCCCTCTCCTGAATCTCTCTGTCTTCAGGCCCTCTCCTGAATCTCTCTGTCTTCAGGCCCTCTCCTGAATCTCTCTGTCTTCAGGCCCTCTCCTGAATCTCTCTGTCTTCAGGCCCTCTCCTGAATCTCTCTGTCTTCAGGCCCGCTCCTGAATCTCTCTGTCTTCAGACCCTCTCCTGAATCTCTCTGTCTTCAGGCCCTCTCCTGAATCTCTCTGTCTTCAGGCCCTCTCCTGAATCTCTCTGTCTTCAGGCCCTCTCCTGAATCTCTCTGTCTTCAGACCCTCTCCTGAATCTCTCTGTCTTCAGGCCCTCTCCTGAATCTCTCTGTCTTCAGACCCTCTCCTGAATCTCTCTGTCTTCAGGCCCTCTCCTGAATCTCTCTGTCTTCAGGCCCTCTCCTGAATCTCTCTGTCTTCAGGCCCTCTCCTGAATCTCTCTGTCTTCAGACCCTCTCCTGAATCTCTCTGTCTTCAGGCCCTCTCCTGAATCTCTCTGTCTTCAGGCCCTCTCCTGAATCTCTCTGTCTTCAGACCCTCTCCTGAATCTCTCTGTCTTCAGGCCCTCTCCTGAATCTCTCTGTCTTCAGGCCCTCTCCTGAATCTCTCTGTCTTCAGACCCTCTCCTGAATCTCTCTGTCTTCAGGCCCTCTCCTGAATCTCTCTGTCTTCAGGCCCTCTCCTGAATCTCTCTGTCTTCAGGCCCTCTCCTGAATCTCTCTGTCTTCAGGCCCTCTCCTGAATCTCTCTGTCTTCAGGCCCTCTCCTGAATCTCTCTGTCTTCAGGCCCTCTCCTGAATCTCTCTGTCTTCAGACCTCTCCTGAATCTCTCTGTCTTCAGGCCCTCTCCTGAATCTCTCTGTCTTCAGGCCCTCTCCTGAATCTCTCTGTCTTCAGGCCCTCTCCTGAATCTCTCTGTCTTCAGGCCCTCTCCTGAATCTCTCTGTCTTCAGGCCCTCTCCTGAATCTCTCTGTCTTCAGGCCCTCTCCTGAATCTCTCTGTCTTCAGGCCCTCTCCTGAATCTCTCTGTCTTCAGGCCCTCTCCTGAATCTCTCTGTCTTCAGACCCTCTCCTGAATCTCTCTGTCTTCAGGCCCTCTCCTGAATCTCTCTGTCTTCAGGCCCTCTCCTGAATCTCTCTGTCTTCAGGCCCTCTCCTGAATCTCTCTGTCTTCAGACCCTCTCCTGAATCTCTCTGTCTTCAGGCCCTCTCCTGAATCTCTCTGTCTTCAGGCCCTCTCCTGAATCTCTCTGTCTTCAGACCCTCTCCTGAATCTCTCTGTCTTCAGGCCCTCTCCTGAATCTCTCTGTCTTCAGGCCCTCTCCTGAATCTCTCTGTCTTCAGGCCCTCTCCTGAATCTCTCTGTCTTCAGACCCTCTCCCGAATCTCTCTGTCTTCAGGCCCTCTCCCGAATCTCTCTGTCTTCAGGCCCTCTCCCGAATCTCTCTGTCTTCAGACCCTCTCCCGAATCTCTCTGTCTTCAGACCCTCTCCTGAATCTCTCTGTCTTCAGGCCCTCTCCTGAATCTCTCTGTCTTCAGGCCCTCTCCTGAATCTCTCTGTCTTCAGGCCCTCTCCTGAATCTCTCTGTCTTCAGGCCCTCTCCTGAATCTCTCTGTCTTCAGGCCCTCTCCTGAATCTCTCTGTCTTCAGGCCCTCTCCTGAATCTCTCTGTCTTCAGGCCCTCTCCTGAATCTCTCTGTCTTCAGGCCCTCTCCTGAATCTCTCTGTCTTCAGGCCCTCTCCTGAATCTCTCTGTCTTCAGGCCCTCTCCTGAATCTCTCTGTCTTCAGGCCCTCTCCTGAATCTCTCTGTCTTCAGGCCCTCTCCTGAATCTCTCTGTCTTCAGGCCCTCTCCTGAATCTCTCTGTCTTCAGACCCTCTCCTGAATCTCTCTGTCTTCAGGCCCTCTCCTGAATCTCTCTGTCTTCAGACCCTCTCCTGAATCTCTCTGTCTTCAGACCCTCTCCTGAATCTCTCTGTCTTCAGGCCCTCTCCTGAATCTCTCTGTCTTCAGGCCCTCTCCTGAATCTCTCTGTCTTCAGGCCCTCTCCTGAATCTCTCTGTCTTCAGACCCTCTCCCGAATCTCTCTGTCTTCAGGCCCTCTCCCGAATCTCTCTGTCTTCAGGCCCTCTCCCGAATCTCTCTGTCTTCAGACCCTCTCCCGAATCTCTCTGTCTTCAGACCCTCTCCCGAATCTCTCTGTCTTCAGGCCCTCTCCTGAATCTCTCTGTCTTCAGGCCCTCTCCTGAATCTCTCTGTCTTCAGGCCCTCTCCTGAATCTCTCTGTCTTCAGGCCCGCTCCTGAATCTCTCTGTCTTCAGACCCTCTCCTGAATCTCTCTGTCTTCAGGCCCTCTCCTGAATCTCTCTGTCTTCAGGCCCTCTCCTGAATCTCTCTGTCTTCAGGCCCTCTCCTGAATCTCTCTGTCTTCAGACCCTCTCCTGAATCTCTCTGTCTTCAGGCCCTCTCCTGAATCTCTCTGTCTTCAGACCCTCTCCTGAATCTCTCTGTCTTCAGGCCCTCTCCTGAATCTCTCTGTCTTCAGGCCCTCTCCTGAATCTCTCTGTCTTCAGGCCCTCTCCTGAATCTCTCTGTCTTCAGACCCTCTCCTGAATCTCTCTGTCTTCAGGCCCTCTCCTGAATCTCTCTGTCTTCAGGCCCTCTCCTGAATCTCTCTGTCTTCAGACCCTCTCCTGAATCTCTCTGTCTTCAGGCCCTCTCCTGAATCTCTCTGTCTTCAGGCCCTCTCCTGAATCTCTCTGTCTTCAGACCCTCTCCTGAATCTCTCTGTCTTCAGACCCTCTCCTGAATCTCTCTGTCTTCAGGCCCTCTCCTGAATCTCTCTGTCTTCAGGCCCTCTCCTGAATCTCTCTGTCTTCAGGCCCTCTCCTGAATCTCTCTGTCTTCAGACCCTCTCCTGAATCTCTCTGTCTTCAGGCCCTCTCCTGAATCTCTCTGTCTTCAGGCCCTCTCCTGAATCTCTCTGTCTTCAGGCCCTCTCCTGAATCTCTCTGTCTTCAGGCCCTCTCCTGAATCTCTCTGTCTTCAGGCCCTCTCCTGAATCTCTCTGTCTTCAGGCCCTCTCCTGAATCTCTCTGTCTTCAGGCCCTCTCCTGAATCTCTCTGTCTTCAGGCCCTCTCCTGAATCTCTCTGTCTTCAGGCCCTCTCCTGAATCTCTCTGTCCTCAGGCCCTCTCCTGGGACTCTCTGTCCTCAGGCCCTCTCCTGGGACTCTCTGTCCTCAGGCCCTCTCCTGGGACTCTCTGTCCTCAGGCCCTCTCCTGGGACTCTCTGTCCTCAGGCCCTCACCTGGGACTCTCTGTCCTCAGGCCCTCTCCTGGGACTCTCTGTCCTCAGGCCCTCTCCTGGGACTCTCTGTCCTCAGGCCCTCTCCTGGGACTCTCTGTCCTCAGGCCCTCTCCTGGGACTCTCTGTCCTCAGGCCCTCTCCTGGGACTCTCTGTCTTCAGGCCTTCTCCTGGGACTCTCTGTGGCTGAATAAGGGCAGGCCGAGGCAGGACACATGCGTGTCAGGACACATGCGTGTGAGACAGTACTGGACTGGAGTCGACTAGTCAGCTAGTCAGAAACCACTGTGTCTTTCTGTGGTTCCCTAGACTCCACACGTTAGCAGAGAGAGGGAGCGGAGGAGAAGCCTGTGTGCTACAACATTTCTGTTAGCAGAGAGAGGGAGAAAAATACTGTCCAACCCAATCAGCATGACAGGAGAGTGGTGCACTGCACCTTGGGAGGATGTGGTGAGGTCTTTATTCTGAGCAGATGACCTCACACACTTTACAGTCCAACACATCACGCAACGAGCAAATCATCCCTAGTGTGTGTGTGTGTGTGTGTGTGTGTGTGTGTGTGTGTGTGTACTGTGCTGTTTGTATTTGTGAAACCATTTGGCCAGGACGAATAATGAAGAGAAATAGAGCAGTAGTGTCCTGTCTGTTTTCAGCTGAGAGGAGAGTGGTGAGGCAGTAGTGTCCTGTCTGTTTTCAGCTGATAGCAGAGTGGTGAGGCAGTAGAGTCCTGTCTGTTTTCAGCTGATAGCAGAGTGGTGAGGCAGTAGAGTCCTGTCTGTTTTCAGCTGATAGCAGAGTGGTGAGGCAGTAGTGTCCTGTCTGTTTTCAGCTGATAGTAGAGTGGTGAGGCAGTAGAGTCCTGTCTGTTTTCAGCTGATAGCAGAGTGGTGAGGCAGTAGTGTCCTGTCTGTTTTCAGCTGATAGCAGAGTGGTGAGGCAGTAGAGTCCTGTCTGTTTTCAGCTGATAGCAGAGTGGTGAGGCAGTAGTGTCCTGTCTGTTTTCAGCTGATAGCAGAGTGGTGAGGCAGTAGTGTCCTGTCTGGTTTCAGCTGATAGCAGAGTGGTGAGGCAGTAGTGTCCTGTCTGGTTTCAGCTGATAGCAGAGTGGTGAGGCAGTAGAGTCCTGTCTGTTTTCAGCTGATAGCAGAGTGGTGAGGCAGTAGGGTCCTGTCTGTTTTCAGCTGACAGCAGAGTGGTGAGGCAGTAGTGTCCTGTCTGGTTTCAGCTGATAGCAGAGTGGTGAGGCAGTAGTGTCCTGTCTGGTTTCAGCTGACAGCAGAGTGGTGAGGCAGTAGTGTCCTGTCTGGTTTCAGCTGAGAGGAGAGTGGTGAGGCAGTAGTGTCCTGTCTGTTTTCAGCTGATAGCAGAGTGGTGAGGCAGTAGTGTCCTGTCTGGTTTCAGCTGATAGCAGAATGATGCAGTAGAGTGTCCTGTCTGGTTTCAGCTGACAGCAGAGTGGTGAGGCAGTAGTGTCCTGTCTGTTTTCAGCTGATAGCAGAGTGGTGAGGCAGTAGTGTCCTGTCTGTTTTCAGCTGACAGCAGAGTGGTGAGGCAGTAGTGTCCTGTCTGTTTTCAGCTGATAGCAGAGTGGTGAGGCAGTAGTGTCCTGTCTGTTTTCAGCTGATAGCAGAGTGGTGAGGCAGTAGTGTCCTGTCTGTTTTCAGCTGATAGCAGAGTGGTGAGGCAGTAGTGTCCTGTCTGTTTTCAGCTGACAGCAGAGTGGTGAGGCAGTAGTGTCCTGTCTGTTTTCAGCTGACAGCAGAGTGGTGAGGCAGTAGTGTCCTGTCTGTTTTCAGCTGATAGTAGAGTGGTGAGGCAGTAGTGTCCTGTCTGTTTTCAGCTGATAGCAGAGTGGTGAGGCAGTAGAGTGTCCTGTCTGTTTTCAGCTGATAGCAGAGTGGTGAGGCAGTAGAGTGTCCTGTCTGTTTTCAGCTGATAGCAGAGTGGTGAGGCAGTAGAGTGTCCTGTCTGTTTTCAGCTGATAGCAGAGTGGTGCAGTAGTGTCCTGTCTGTTTTCAGCTGATAGCAGAGTGATGCAGTAGAGTGTCCTGTCTGTTTTCAGCTGATAGCAGAGTGGTGAGGCAGTAGAGTGTCCTGTCTGGTTTCAGCTGATAGCAGAGTGGTGCAGTAGTGTCCTGTCTGTTTTCAGCTGATAGCAGAGTGGTGAGGCCGTAGAGTGTCCTGTCTGTTTTCAGCTGATAGCAGAGTGGTGAGGCAGTAGAGTGTCCTGTCTGTTTTCAGCTGACAGCAGAGTGATGCAGTAGAGTGTCCTGTCTGTTTTCAGCTGATAGTAGAGTGGTGAGGCAGTAGTGTCCTGTCTGTTTTCAGCTGACAGCAGAGTGGTGAGGCAGTAGTGTCCTGTCTGTTTTCAGCTGACAGCAGAGTGGTGAGGCAGTAGAGTGTCCTGTCTGTTTTCAGCTGACAGCAGAGTGGTGAGGCAGTAGTGTCCTGTCTGTTTTCAGCTGACAGCAGAGTGGTGAGGCAGTAGTGTCCTGTCTGTTTTCAGCTGACAGCAGAGTGGTGAGGCAGTAGAGTGTCCTGTCTGTTTTCAGCTGACAGCAGAGTGGTGAGGCAGTAGTGTCCTGTCTGTTTTCAGCTGATAGTAGAGTGGTGAGGCAGTAGTGTCCTGTCTGTTTTCAGCTGATAGTAGAGTGGTGAGGCAGTAGTGTCCTGTCTGTTTTCAGCTGATAGTAGAGTGGTGAGGCAGTAGTGTCCTGTCTGTTTTCAGCTGATAGCAGAGTGATGCAGTAGAGTGTCCTGTCTGTTTTCAGCTGACAGCAGAGTGGTGAGGCAGTAGTGTCCTGTCTGTTTTCAGCTGATAGCAGAGTGGTGAGGCAGTAGTGTCCTGTCTGTTTTCAGCTGATAGTAGAGTGGTGAGGCAGTAGTGTCCTGTCTGTTTTCAGCTGATAGCAGAGTGGTGAGGCAGTAGTGTCCTGTCTGTTTTCAGCTGATAGCAGAGTGGTGAGGCAGTAGTGTCCTGTCTGTTTTCAGCTGATAGTAGAGTGGTGAGGCAGTAGTGTCCTGTCTGTTTTCAGCTGATAGCAGAGTGGTGAGGCAGTAGTGTCCTGTCTGTTTTCAGCTGACAGCAGAGTGGTGAGGCAGTAGTGTCCTGTCTGTTTTCAGCTGACAGCAGAGTGGTGAGGCAGTAGTGTCCTGTCTGTTTTCAGCTGATAGCAGAGTGGTGAGGCAGTAGTGTCCTGTCTGTTTTCAGCTGATAGTAGAGTGGTGAGGCAGTAGTGTCCTGTCTGTTTTCAGCTGATAGCAGAGTGGTGAGGCAGTAGTGTCCTGTCTGTTTTCAGCTGACAGCAGAGTGGTGAGGCAGTAGTGTCCTGTCTGTTTTCAGCTGACAGCAGAGTGGTGAGGCAGTAGTGTCCTGTCTGTTTTCAGCTGATAGTAGAGTGGTGAGGTAGTAGTGTCCTGTCTGTTTTCAGCTGATAGCAGAGTGGTGAGGCAGTAGAGTCCTGTCTGTTTTCAGCTGATAGCAGAGTGGTGAGGCAGTAGAGTCCTGTCTGTTTTCAGCTGATAGCAGAGTGGTGAGGCAGTAGTGTCCTGTCTGTTTTCAGCCGAGAGGAGAGTGAGGCAGTAGAGTGTCCTGTCTGTTTTCAGCTGAGATGAGAGTATTGCAGTATAGTGTCCTGTCTGTTTTCAGCTGATAGCAGAGTGGTGAGGCGGGATGTCCAGGGATTACAGCCCCTTAAATTTTAACATGGGCGGCTCCGCGAGTCACTTTGTGTCAGACTCAATAAAGAACGCTTCCCTGGAGATGGGACTAGGGCTGGGGTGGTGGGGGAGAGGGGGAGAGAGGGGGAGAGGGAGATAACTTTACTGGAGATGGGACTAGGGCTGGGGGGGAGAGGGGGAGAGAGGGAGAGGGGAGAGAGGGAGATGGGAGAGAGAGATATAACTTTACTGGTGATGGAACTTGGGCTGGGGTGGTGGGGGAGAGGGGAGGAGAGGGGAAAGAGGGAGAGGGAGAGGGGAGGGAGAGGGAGAGAGGGAATAGAGGGAGATGGGGAGAGGGAGAGGGGAGAGAGGGAGAGGGGATAGAGGGAGAGGGGAGAGAGGGAGAGGGATAGAGGGAGAGGGGATAGAGGGAGATAACTATACTGGAGATGGGACTAGGGCTGTGGTGGTGGGAGAGGGGCTGATAACAGAGTTCTCTGAAAGGTAGAGACGCAGCGCTGATAACAGAGTTATATCCGAGAGGTAGAGACGTAGGGATGATAACATAGTTATCTCTGAGAGGTAGAGATGCAGGGATGATAACAAAGTTATCTCTGAGAGGTAGAGACGCAGGGATGATAACAGAGTTATCTCTGAGAGGTAGAGACGCAGGGATGATAACAGAGTTATCTCTGAGAGGTAGAGACGCATGGATGATAACATAGTTATCTCTGAGATGTAGAGACATAGGGATGATAACAGAGTTATCTCTGAGAGGTAGAGATGCAGGGATGATAAGAGTTATCTCTGAGAGGTAGAGACGTAGGGATGATAGCAGAGTTATCTCTGAGAGATAGAGACGTAGGGATGATAACAGAGTTAACTCTGAGAGGTAGAGATGCAGGGATGATAACAGAGTTAACTCTGAGAGGTAGAGACGTAGGGATGATAACAGCGTTATCTCAGGGCAGCAGTAGCAGAACACAGTGTAGGAGTCAACATCATTGTTTTCAGAACTCTCTAGCAGGAGAATTGATAAGGCATCTACTCTGCCTACAGCACCATCACTCTCCCTGCAGACAGACAGATCATACTCCTGAGGGATGTGTGGTGTGTGTGTGTGTGTGTGTGTGTGTGTGTGTGTGTGTGTGTGTGTGTGTGTGTGTGTGTGTGTGTGTGTGTGTGTGTGT
>NW_022265591.1:150174-155174 GCF_002021735.2 Oncorhynchus kisutch | reverse complement strand
CATAGTATCTCTGTTAACTACAACAACTCCATAGTATCTCTGTTAACTACAACAACTCCATAGTATCTCTGTTAACTACAACGACTCCATAGTATCTCTGTTTATTAGTATCTCTGCCTCAGTAGTGACTCCATAGTATCTCTGTTAACTACAACAACTCCATAGTATCTCTGTTTATTAGTATCTCTGCCTCAGTAGTGACTCCATAGTATCTCTGTTAACTACATCTCTGTCTCAGTTGTGACTCCATTAGTATCTCTGTTTATTAGTATATCTGCCTTAGTAGTGACTCCATTAGTATCTCTGTTTATTAGTATCTCTGTCTTCATTAGTATCTCTGTCTTCATTAGTATCTCTGTCTCCATTAGTATCTCTGTTTAATAGTATATCTGCCTCAGTCGTGACTCCATTAGTATCTCTGTTTATTAGTATCTCTGCCTCAGTCGTGACTCCATTAGTATCTCTGTTTATTAGTACCTCTGTCTTCATTAGTATCTCTGTCTCCATTAGTATCTCTGTTTATTAGTATCTATGTCTTCATTAGTATCTCTGTCTCCATTAGTATCTCTGTTTATTAGTATCTCTGCCTCATTAGTGACTCCATTAGTATCTCTGTTTATTAGTATCTCTGTCTTCATTAGTATCTCTGTTTATTAGTATCTCTGTCTCAGTAGTGACTCCATTAGTATCTCTGTTTATTAGTATCTCTGTCTCAGTAGTGACTCCATTCGTATCTCTGTTTATTAGTATCTCTGTCTCAGTAGTGACTCCATTCGTATCTCTGTCTCCATTAGTATCTTTGTTTATTAGTATCTCTGCCTCAGTAGTGACTCCATTAGTATCTCTGTTAACTACAACTCTGCCTCAGTAGTGACTCCATTAGTATATATGTTAACTACAACACTGCCTCAGTAGTGACTCCATTAGTATATCTGTTAACTACCACACTGCCTCAGTAGTGACTCCATTAGTTTCTCTGTTAACTACAACGCTGCCTCAGTAGTGACTCCATTAGTATCTCTGTTAACTACCACACTGCCTCAGTAGTGACTCCATTAGTATCTCTGTTAACTACAACTCTGTCTCAGTAGTGACTCCATTAGTATCTCTGTTAACTACAACGCTGCCTCAGTAGTGACTCCATTAGTATATCTGTTAACTACAACGCTGCCTCAGTAGTGACTCCATTAGTATCTCTGTTTATTAGCATCTCTGTCTCAGTAGTGACTCCATTAGTATCTCTGTTTAGCAGTACTCTGTCTCAGTAGTGACTCCATTAGTATCTCTGTTTAGCAGTACTCTGTCTCAGTAGTGACTCCATTAGTATCTCTGTTTAGCAGTACTCTGCCTCAGTAGTGACTCCATTAGTATCTCTGTTTATTAGCATCTCTGTCTCAGTAGTGACTCCATTAGTATCTCTGTTTAGCAGTACTCTGCCTCAGTAGTGACTCCATTAGTATCTCTGTTTAGCAGTACTCTGCCTCAGTAGTGACTCCATTAGTAACTATGTTTATATGACTCCCTCTGAGGGTCTGTACTCTGTATCCTCTTAAGTAAAAACATTTTTAAACTAAACTTTTTCTTATGCCTTGCAGATATAAGTGCAGTTGTGTAGAGCAGTAGTCTCTCTCTAGACACGACTCAGATTGATTACTACAGTGGGATGTTGATGGAACAACAGTATGGAGTCTATAACTGGAGGCTATCAGCGCATTGATCACCTCAGATATATGAGTCATCCTCCACCACACTATCACTCTGTAGAGTCCTCAACACTATCACTCTGTAGAGTCCTCAACACTATCACTCTGTAGAGTCCTCAACACTATCACTCTGTAGAGTCCTCAACACTATCACTATGTAGAGTCCTCAACACTATCACTCTGTAGAGTCCACACCACTATCACTCTGTGGAGTCCTCAACACTATCACTATGTAGAGTCCTCACCACTATCACTCTGTAGAGTCCTCAACACTATCACTATGTAGAGTCCTCACCACTATCACTCTGTAGAGTCCACACCACTATCACTCTGTAGAGTCCACACCACTATCACTCTGTAGAGTCCACACCACTATCACTGTCACTCTGTAGAGTCCACACCACTATCACTCTGTAGAGTCCTCAACACTATCACTCTGTAGAGTCCACAACACTATCACTCTGTAGAGTCCTCAACACTATCACTCTGTAGAGTCCTCAACACTATCACTCTGTAGAGTCCTCAACACTATCACTCTGTAGAGTCCTCAACACTATCACTCTGTAGAGTCCTCAACACTATCACTCTGTAGAGTCCTCAACACTATCACTCTGTAGAGTCCACACCACTATCACTGTCACTCTGTAGAGTCCACACCACTATCACTATGTAGAGTCCTCAACACTATCACTCTGTAGAGTCCACAACACTATCACTCTGTAGAGTCCACAACACTATCACTCTGTAGAGTCCTCACCACTATCACTCTGTAGAGTCCACACCACTATCACTCTGTAGAGTCCACACCACTATCACTCTGTAGAGTCCACACCACTATCACTATCACTCTGTAGAGTCCACACCACTATCACTCTGTAGAGTCCACACCACTATCACTATCACTCTGTAGAGTTCACACCACTATCACTATCACTCTGTAGAGTCCACACCACTATCACTCTGTAGAGTCCTCAGCACTATCACTCTGTAGAGTCCACACCACTATCACTCTGTAGAGTCCACACCACTATCACTCTGTAGAGTCCACACCACTATCACTATCACTCTGTAGAGTCCACACCACTATCACTATCACTCTGTAGAGTCCACACCACTATCACTCTGTAGAGTCCACACCACTATCACTCTGTAGAGTCCACACCACTATCACTATCACTCTGTAGAGTTCACACCACTATCACTATCACTCTGTAGAGTCCACACCACTATCACTCTGTAGAGTCCACACCACTATCACTCTGTAGAGTCCACACCACTATCACTCTGTAGAGTCCACACCACTATCACTCTGTAGAGTCCACACCACTATCACTCTGTAGAGTCCACATCACTATCACTCTGTAGAGTCCACACCACTATCACTCTGTAGAGTCCACAACACTATCACTCTGTAGAGTCTGGTTATCTAGTCTGGTTACCAGTCTCTAGTTAACATTATACTCCTTGGTCTAGTCTGGTTACCAGTCTCTCTAGGTAACATTCCAATCCTTGGTCTAGTCTGGTTAACAGTCTCTAGTTAACATTCCACTCCTTGGTCTAGTCTGGTTACCAGTCTCTAGTTAACATTCCACTCCTTAGTCTAGTCTGGTTATCAGTCTCTCTAGTTAACATTCCACTCCTTGGTCTAGTCTGGTTATCTAGTCTGGTAACCAGTATCTACAGTTAACATTCCACTCCTTGGTCTAGTCTGGTTATCTAGTCTGGTTACCAGTCTCTCGTTAACATTCCACTCCTTGGTCTAGTCTGGTTACCAGTCTCTCTAGTTAACATTCCACTCCTTGGTCTAGTCTGGTTATCTAGTCTGGTTACCAGTTTCTCTAGTTAATTCTACTCCTTGGTCTAGTCTGGTTATCTAGTCTGGTTACCAGTTTCTCTAGTTAATATTCCACTCCTTGGTCTAGTCTGGTTATCTAGTCTGGTTACCAGTTTCTCTAGTTAATATTCCACTCCTTGGTCTAGTCTGGTTATCTAGTCTGGTTACCAGTCTCTAGTTAACATTCCACTCCTTGGTCTAGTCTGGTTATCTAGTCTGGTTATCTAGTCTGGTTATCTAGTCTGGTTACCAGTCTCTAGTTAACATTCCACTCCTTGGTCTAGTCTGGTTATCTAGTCTGGTTATCTAGTCTGGTTATATAGTCTGGTTACCAGTCTCTAGTTAACATTCCACTCCTTGGTCTAGTCTGGTTATCTAGTCTGGTTATCTAGTCTGGTTACCAGTCTCTAGTTAATATTCCACTCCTTGGTCTAGTCTGGTTATCTAGTCTGGTTATCTAGTCTGGTTATCTAGTCTGGTTATCTAGTCTGGTTACCAGTCTCTAGTTAACATTCCACTCCTTGGTCTAGTCTGGTTATCTAGTCTGGTTATCTAGTCTGGTTATCTAGTCTGGTTACCAGTCTCTAGTTAATATTCCACTCTTTACGTTCAATATGCAGCTGGATTTACGGTAGAGTTGATGGACACAACATGAATATGTTCCGTGACATCACGTGGAGCCTCGTTAATTGAATTAGAACAATAACATGAATATGTTCCGTGACATCACGTGGAGCCTCGTTAATTGAATTAGAACAATAACATGAATATGTTCCGTGACATCACGTGGAGCCTCGTTAATTGAATTAGAACAATAACATGAATATGTTCCGTGACATCACGTGGAGCCTCGTTAATTGAATTAGAACAATAACATGAATATGTTCCGTGACATCACGTGGAGCCTCGTTAATTGAATTAGAACAATAACATGAATATGTTCCGTGACATCACGTGGAGCCTCGTTAATTGAATTAGAACAATAACATGAATATGTTCCGTGACATCATGTGGAGCCTCGTTAATTGAATTAGAACAATAACATGAATATGTTCCGTGACATCACGCGGAGCCTCGTTAATTGAATTAGAACAATAACATGAATATGTTCCGTGACATCACGTGGAGCCTCGTTAATTGAATTAGAACAATAACATGAATATGTTCCGTGACATCACGTGGAGCCTCGTTAATTGAATTAGAACAATAACATGAATATGTTCCGTGACATCACGCGGAGCCTCGTTAATTGAATTAGAACAATAACAAAGCCAAAAATAAACATGTAGCTGTTGTCTCGGCGACTTGTTGTATTTTCTGGCTTAAAATCAAAGCGAAGAGGTTTTGTGGTTGGAATTGCTGTGTTTATTTAGTTTGAGAATTTAGATTTGAGCTAGAAACTATTTGACAGACTGGTTTCATCTGGACCAACAAAAAACAGTTGCTTAGTAACCTGATAACAA
>NW_022265591.1:140174-145174 GCF_002021735.2 Oncorhynchus kisutch | reverse complement strand
ACGCCTCGGGGCTGACATCTAAGATCCCCGACTTCACCGTCCCCTCTCCTATCCACCCTCACCATCCCCTCTCCTCTCCACCCTCACCATCCCCTCTCCTCTCCACCCTCACCATCCCCTCTCCTCTCCACCCTCACCGTCCCCTCTCCTCTCCACCCTCACCGTCCCCTCTCCTCTCCACCCTCACCCCCCCCCTCACCACCCTCACCGCCCCCTCTCCTATCCACCCTCACCGTCCCCTCTCCTATCCACCCTCACCGTCCCCTCTCCTCTCCACCCTCACCATCCCCTCTCCTCTCCACCCTCACCATCCCCTCTCCTCTCCACCCTCACCGTCCCCTCTCCTCTCCACCCTCACCGTCCCCTCTCCTCTCCACCCTCACCACCCCCTCTCATATCCACCCTCACCGCCCCCTCTCCTCTCCACCCTCACCATCCCCTCTCCTCTCCACCCTCACCGTCCCCTCTCCTCTCCACCCTCACCGTCCCCTCTCCTATCCACCCTCACCGTCCCCTCTCCTATCCACCCTCACCGTCCCCTCTCCTATCCACCCTCACCGTCCCCTCTCCTATCCACCCTCACCGTCCCCTCTCCTCTCCACCCTCTCCACCCTCACCGTCCCCTCTCCACCCTCTCCACCCCCTCTCCTCTCCACCCTCTCCACCCTCTCCTCTCCACCCTCCCCTCTCCACCCTCTACACCCTCACCACCCCCTCTCCTCTCCACCCTCACCGTCCCCTCTCCTCTCCACCCTCACTGTCCCCTCTCCTCTCCACCCTCACCGTCCCCTCTCCTCTCCACCCTCACCTCTCCTCTCCACCCTCACCACCCCCTCTCCTCTCCACCCTCACCACCCTCACCGTCCCCTCTCCTATCCACCCTCACCGTCCCTCTCCTCTCCACCCTCACCGTCCCCTCTCCTCTCCACCCTCACCTCTCCTCTCCACCCTCACCACCCCCTCTCCTCTCCACCCTCTCCACCCTCACCGTCCCCTCTCCTATCCACCCTCACCGTCCCCTCTCCTATTCAACCTCCTATCCACCCTCACTCTCCTATCCAAAGGACTGAGTCATGCCATGGCTTCACCTATTCAGGATAGCAAACAACAGAATGTCAAAGACAGATGGATGGAATGTAATATAGTTGCAGTGGGTTCTCCACGGAGGAAAGCATTATAAAGACCCCTAGACAAGTCCACCCGCTGATGCAATGCATTATAGGTACTGGACACTCGTACAGTACATTGAGATTCCTGCAAAACAGACGTCAACGAGGAAACATAACACCTCTGTTATGAGGCGCACTGTTAGTCTGACGTCATCCACGACGGGTTGAATTAATTACCGTACAAGAAAAAAAATGGTGATCAATATTGAAGTCACCAAAGATGATTATCAACATTGTGGAACAGCTACAGTATTATGGGTGTTATGGGTGTTGATGTTCTATGCTAAGCTAACGCTCCTATCTATCTAGCAGACGGTCTCAGTCTGAGGAGATGGTTGAAACGCTGTGTGGATTACATCATCGTCACGCCATCTAAATAGTTGAGGGACTCAGCCAATAGTCTAGCAGTATGAAGGATGTGATATTAACCCTATGGAAGGATGTGATGAAGGATGTGATATTAACCCTATGGAAGGATGTGATATTAACCCTTATGGACAGTTCCGACTCCAGGACAGATGGATGTCAAAGAACAAGCCATCTAAGACGTGTGGTTGTTACCAGGAAGTAGTTAGGTTAAAGACGTGTGGTTGTTACCAGGAAGTATTTAGGTTAAAGACGTCAGTGAAAGTGGAATCCCTAGGGACATCTGATCCACTAGTCTCTATCACTTTATTTAGGATTGTTATTTTACCGTTATTTAGCTAGGCAAGTCAGTTAAGAACAAATTATTATTTTACAATGACGGCCTACCGGGGAACAGTGGGATTAACTGCCTTGTTCATGAGGCAGAACAACAGATGTTTACCTTGTCAGCTCGTGTGTGTGTGTGTCAGTCCCATCTCTAAGTCCACTAGGGAGTCCACTGCCCTGACCACGTCTCCACTAGAGCCAATGTCATTTCAAGACAACATGATGGTTGATACACACCCTGTAGCTGTGTTTGAATACACATACTATCAATCAAATGTATTTATAAAGCCCTTTTCACACAAAAATCAGCAGATGTCACACACATACTGTATACTACATACTAAATGAGTATATACTACATGCCACATGCTATTAGTTAATTTTAGTATGCTGTAAACAAACGGTATCCTTTCAGTTGATTGTACTAGAGCTTCGCCTGTCTACCGGAAGTTGATGTTGTTGCTATGCAACCTCTTGCTAGCTTGTTAGCATAACAAATGACTAGCTACACATCTTACAACTACATTAACAATGTCCATTGAGACCGCTATACCACTTAGCTAAGCTAAGAATTACGTGAATAATCAAGTCAATAAATGTTAGTTAGTTAGAGAGCGTGTAGTTAATATACTGGCGAGTTCGATGTATTAGTAGCCAACTAACGCTAGGTAGCTAGCTAACATACCGGTATATAGAAGCAACTGCTGTAATGATATGCTATGCGGTTTCAAAAGGCTAGCATAGCTAACAAATTGTCAGCCAACATAACTTAACTCATTTGAAAGGTCATTGCTTTATTACATTGCTCAACATTTCTTAACATTTTGTCATAATTTGTAAAAGCGGTGAATTTGTGTCCGCTCTCGTCGGACTTCGGCTGCATATTCCCCGCCATTTTCTTCAAATCTGAAAATGTTGTAAAACGGCCATTTTATGAAGAACTGCATCGTGGGCCGTAAAAGCACGGCAATAGTGTCCATTGCTTGTATACTTCATATTTTGCCGTAAGTAGGTCAACATCCGGGAACTTTTGGCATACTAACTACATCCATACGATGACCAATAAGGAAACTGCATACTCAATTTACGTCACCAATAGTACGGCTAGTAGGAGGATTCAAACCGCTTGTGTATTTAATTCATCTATACAGAAACAAGCTCATGGCCTTGGGGATTATTTCTGAACGTGCACATAGTGGATATCATCATCTGAATTCAGAGACGCCCACTGGCTGATATCTCAGAAGGAAGTCTTAGAGAGATGAGCTGACGAGATTATGTCAAGACTACAGTAGATGACCAAACACAACACCAGTTAGAAAACGTCCAATGGTAGATTCACCTGGGGTCTGTCTGTCTGTCTGTCTGTCTGACTGCCTGTCTGTCTGAATGCCTGTCTGTCTAAATGCCTGTCTGTCTGTCTGACTGTCTGTCTGAATGCATGTCTGTCTGAACGCCTGTCTGTCTGAACGCCTGTCTGTCTGTCTAAATGCATGTCTGTCTGTCTGAATGTCTGTCTGTCTGAATGTCTGTCTGTCTGACTGCCTGTCTGTCTGAATGCATGCCTGTCTGTCTGAATGCCTGCCTGTCAGAATGCCTGCCTGTCTAAATACCTGTCTGTCTGAATGCCTGCCTGTCTGTCTGCCTGCCTGTCTGAATGCCTGTCTGAATGCCTGCCTGTCTGTCTGAATGCCTGTCTGTCTGAATGCCTGTCGGTCTGAATGCCTGTCAGTCTGACTTTCTGTCTGTCTGAATGCTTGTCTGTCTATCTGTCTGCCTGTATGTCTGAATGCATGTCTGTCTGAATGCCTGTCTGTCTGACTGCATGTCTGTCTGAATGCCTGTCTGTCTGAATGCCTGTCGGTCTGAATGCCTGTCGGTCTGACTTTCTGTCTGTATGAATGCTTGTCTGACTGTCTGTCTGCCTGTATGTCTGAATGCATGCCTGTCTGACTGTCTGTCTGTCTGACTGCCTGTCTGTCTGAATGCCTGTCTGTTGGTCTATGAACTGAAAATAACCTCTATTCTACTGTACCTCTCTACTGTCTGTCTATTGGTCTAAACCACCAGTCCTATAGTCCTACTGTCATAACATAACCCACCAGTCCTATAGTCCTACTGTCATAACATAACCCACCAGTCCTATAGTCCTACTGTCATTACATAACCCACCAATCAGTCCTACTGTCATAACCCACCAGTCCTATAGTCCTACTGTCATAACCCACCAGTCCTATAGTCCTACTGTCATAACATAACCCACCAGTCCTATAGTCCTACTGTCATAACATAACCAACCAGTCCTACTGTCATAACATAACCCACCAGTCCTATAGTCCTACTGTCATAGCATAACCAACCAGTCCTACTGTCATAACATAACCCACCAGTCCTATAGTCCTACTGTCATAACATAACCAACCAGTCCTACTGTCATAACATAACCCACCAGTCAGTCCTACTGTCATAACATAACCAACCAGTCCTATAGTCCTACTGTCATAACATAACCAACCAGTCCTATAGTCCTAATGTCATAACATAACCCACTAGTCCTATAGTCCTACTGTCATAACATAACCCACCAGTCAGTCCTACTGTCATAACATAACCAACCAGTCCTATAGTCCTACTGTCATAACATAACCAACCAGTCCTATAGTCCTACTGTCTTAACATAACCAACCAGTCCTATAGTCCTACTGTCATAACATAACCCACCAATCAGTCCTACTGTCATAACATATTCATATCGTCCATCTCACACATTAGGAGAACGACCACTCCAGTCTCTTTAGCCAGAGGCGAAACACAGTGGTTGTCTCCCCAGCCGGCGGACTTCAAAACAAACCGTGTGCAGGGAATGACGTTCCACTTCTCTCCATGTCCCCTCCTTCCCTCACCACCTCCACTACACCGACTACACCGGCGATGTCACTGCAACCCATGAGAACCTAGAAACAATTCTCCCGTTTTAAATGTCAGCAGTTTCCTTCTAACGTTAATCCAATCCCGAGTAGCACTCGTGTGGTCATTACGCACGCACGCACCCACCAGAACACACACACACACACACACACAGGCACGCACGCACAGTAATACCGATAACGTAGAAAATACAAGGCTACCATACCTTTG
>NW_022265591.1:130174-135174 GCF_002021735.2 Oncorhynchus kisutch | reverse complement strand
GTACATTATATAGTATTACTCTGGGGGAATAGTACATTATATAGTATTACTCTGGTGGAATAGTACACTATAGAGTATTACTCTGGTGTAATAGTACATTATAGAGTATTACTCTGGGGAGTAGTACATTATAGAGTATTACTCTGGTGGAATAGTACATTATAGAGCATTACTCTGGTGGAATATTACATTATATAGTATTACTCTAGTGGAATAGTACATTATATAGTATTACTCTGTATTATTAACAGTAAGCATTAGGGTGGTCATGGTTACCACTTGACTTCAGCTCTATATGGATGGTGATTGTTCGGGTGGTTTGGTGGGGGAGAAGCAGAACCTTCACTCTAAACTGAAGAGCAAAACAATAGTTAGTGATATTCACTATGTATCCCAGGATAGAAAACACAGGACCTAGCAGAGAGGTGAAGTGACATTCAGTATGTATCCCAGGATAGAAAACAAAGGCCCTAGCAGAGAAGTGAAGTGCATTAGTCCATTAGCTGTGGAAGTTAAGAGGACGAAACTGTCAGAGAAAGAAAGAGGGAGAGAGAGAGAAACAGAGAGAGAGAGAGAGAAACAGAGAGAGAGTGAGGGAGAAAGAGAGAGAGAAACAGAGAGAGTGAGGGAGAGAGAGAGAGAGAGAAACAGAGAGAGAGAGAGAGAGAGAGAGAGAGTAAACAGAGAGAGAGAGAGAAACAGAGAGAGAGAGTAGAGAAACAGAGAGAGAGAGAAACAGAGAGAGAGTAGAGAAACAGAGAGAGAGAGAGAGAGAGAGAGAGTAGAGAAACAGAGAGAAGAGAAACAGAGAGAGAGAGAGAGAGAGAGAGAGAGAGAGAGAGAGTAGAGAAACAGAGAGAGAGAGAGAGAGAGAGAGAAACAGAGAGAGAGAGTAGAGAAACAGAGAGAGAGAGAAACAGAGAGAGAGTAGAGAACAGAGAGAGAGTAGAGAAACAGAGAGAGAGAGAGAGAGAGAGAGAGAGAGAGAGAGAGAGAGTAGAGAAACAGAGAGAGAGAGAGAGAGAGAGAGAGAAGAGAGAGAGAGAACAGAGAGAGAGAGTAGAGAGAGAAACAGAGAGGAGAGAAACAGAGAGAGAGACAGAGAGAGAGAGAAACAGAGAGAGAGAGTAGAGAAACAGAGAGAGAGAGAAACAGAGAGAGAGTACAGAAACGAGAGAGAGTAGAGAAACAGAGAGAGAGAGAGAGAGAGAGAGAGAGTAGAGAAACAGAGAGAGAGAAACAGAGAGAGAGTACAGAAACAGAGAGAGAGAGAAAACAGAGAGAGAGTACAGAAACAGAGAGAGAGAGAAACAGAGAGAGAGTACAGAAACAGAGAGAGAGTAGAGAAACAGAGAGAGAGAGAGAGAGAGAGAGAGAGAGTAGAGAAACAGAGAGAGAGAGAGAGAGAGAGAGAGAGAGAGAGAGAGAGAGAACAGAGAGAGAGAGTAGAGAAACAGAGAGAGACAGAGAGAGAAACAGAGAGAGAGAGTAGAGAAACAGAGAGAGAGTAGAGAAACAGAGAGAGAGAGAGAGTAGAGAAACAGAGAGAGAGTAGAGAAACAGAGAGAGAGAGAGAGAGAGAGAGAGAGAAAGTCAAAGCCCCGTCATCATCTATTTTGGACCTCTCTCCCCCAAGGACCAGGATGGGATGGGCAGGGGGGAGGAGGAGAGGGGGAGGAGGGCAGATTATTACCTCACCTGAACCTACTTCAACACATGTACTACCAGGATGAACCGACAGTTACAGGATGAACAGACATGATGAACAGACAGGATGATGAGACAGGGTGAACAGACAGGATGAACATACAGGATGAACAGACAGCTACAGCTAATTGCATTTGGGCATAATACAGAGGTATTACAGGAAGTGCATCATTCCAGAGGATATCAATAACAGGATCTGTGTTCTCTGGCTGATGACATAAAGATCATGTACAGTACATTCAGAAAGTATTCAGAACTATTTCCCCTTTTTACACATTTTGTTGTTACAGCCTTATTCTAAAAATGATTACATTATGTTTTCCCTCATCGATCTATTCACACAATACCCCATAACGACATCACAATACTCCATAACGACATCACAATACTCCATAATGACATCACCATACTCCATAAGGGCATCACAATACTCCATAATGACATCACAATACTCCATAATGACACCACAATACTCCATAACGAAAACACAATACCCCATAATGACATCACAATACTCCATAATGACATCACACTACTCCATAATGACATCACAATACTCCATAATGGCATCACAATACTCCATGATGACATCACACTGCTCCATAATGACATCACAGTACTCCATAACGACATCACAGTACCCCATAATGACATCACAATACTCCATAACGACATCACAATACCCCATAATGACACCACAATACTCCATAACGACATCACAATACTCCATAATGACATCACAATACTCCAT
Organism: Oncorhynchus kisutch; assembly: GCF_002021735.2. Lineage (NCBI taxonomy): Eukaryota > Metazoa > Chordata > Actinopteri > Salmoniformes > Salmonidae > Oncorhynchus > Oncorhynchus kisutch. Next base: position 132,716 of record NW_022265591.1, on the reverse strand, counting down.
AATGACATCACAATACTCCATAATGGCATCACAATACTCCATAATGACATCACACTACTCCATAATGACATCACAGTACTCCATAACGACATCACAATACTCCATAACGACATCACAATACCCCATAATGACACCACAATACTCCATAACGACATCACAATACTCCATAACGACATCACAATACTCCATAATGACAGCACAATACGCCATAATGGCATCACAATACTCCATAATGACATCACAATACTCCATAATGACATCGCACTACTCCATAATGACATCACAATACTCCATAATGACATCACAATACTCCATAATGTCATCACAATACTCCATAATGGCATCACAATACTCCATAATGACATCACAATACCCCATAATAACATCACAATACTCCATAATGACATCACAATACTCCAGAATGACAAAGCACAACCATTGTATTTCAATATTTTGTATTAGAAATAGAAAAAGGTCATATCTTATTTCCATCAGTAGTCAGACCATTTTCTATTAGACTAGAAATTGAGCTCAGGTGCATCCTATTTCCATTGATCATCCTTGAGATGTTTCTACAACTTGATTGTAGTCCACCTGTGTTCAATTCAATGCATTGGACATGATTTGGAAAGGCACACACCTGTCTTTATAAGGTCCCACAGTTGACAGTGCATGTCAGAGCAAAACCAACCCATGAGGAAAGGTGGAAAAAGTAGGGACTAGACTATATCTCTGTTCCAGGAGACCAGTACTAGACTATATATATATCTCTGTTCCAGGAGACCAGTACTAGACTATATATCTCTGTTCCAGGTGACCAGTACTAGACTATATCTCTGTTCCAGGGGACCAGTACTAGACTATATATATATATCTCTGTTCCAGGAGACCAGTACTAGACTATATATATATCTGTTCCAGGAGACCAGTACTAGACTATATATATATCTGTTCCAGGAGACCAGTACTAGACTATATATATATCTGTTCCAGGAGACCAGTACTAGACTATATATATATCTGTTCCAGGAGACCAGTACTAGACTATATATATATCTGTTCCAGGAGACCAGTACTAGACTATATCTCTGTTCCAGGAGACCAGTACTAGACTATATATCTCTGTTCCAGGAGACCAGTACTAGACTATATCTCTGTTCCAGGAGACCAGTACTAGACTATATCTCTGTTCCAGGAGACCAGTACTAGACTATATCTCTGTTCCAGGAGACCAGTACTAGACTATATCTCTGTTCCAGGAGACCAGTACTAGACTATATCTCTGTTCCAGGAGACCAGTACTAGACTATATCTCTGTTCCAGGAGACCAGTACTAGACTATATCTCTGTTCCAGGAGACCAGTACTAGACTATATCTCTCTGTTCCAGGAGACCAGTACTAGACTATATCTCTCTGTTCCAGGAGACCAGTACTAGACTATATATCTGTTCCAGGAGACCAGTACTAGACTATATCTCTCTGTTCCAGGAGACCAGTACTAGACTATATCTCTGTTCCAGGAGACCAGTACTAGACTATATCTCTGTTCCAGGAGACCAGTACTAGACTATATATATATCTCTGTTCCAGGAGACCAGTACTAGACTATATCTCTGTTCCAGGAGACCAGTACTATACTATATCTCTGTTCCAGGAGACCAGTACTAGACTATATCTCTGTTCCAGGAGACCAGTACTATACTATATCTCTGTTCCAGGAGACCAGTACTAGACTATATATATATCTGTTCCAGGAGACCAGTACTAGACTATATATATATCTGTTCCAGGAGACCAGTACTAGACTATATCTCTATGTTCCAGGAGACCAGTACTAGACTATATCTCTCTGTTCAGGAGACCAGTACTAGACTATATCTCTGTTCCAGGAGACCAGTACTAGACTATATATATATCTGTTCCAGGAGACCAGTACTAGACTATATCTCTGTTCCAGGAGACCAGTACTAGACTATATATATATCTCTGTTCCAGGAGACCAGTACTAGACTATATCTCTGTTCCAGGAGACCAGTACTAGACTATATATATATCTCTGTTCCAGGAGACCAGTACTAGACTATATCTCTGTTCCAGGAGACCAGTACTAGACTATATATATATCTCTGTTCCAGGAGACCAGTACTAGACTATATCTCTGTTCCAGGAGACCAGTACTATACTATATCTCTGTTCCAGGAGACAGTACTAGACTATATCTCTGTTCCAGGAGACCAGTACTATACTATATCTCTGTTCCAGGAGACCAGTACTAGACTATATATATATCTCTGTTCCAGGAGACCAGTACTAGACTATATCTCTCTGTTCCAGGAGACCAGTACTAGACTATATCTCTCTGTTCCAGGAGACCAGTACTAGACTATATCTCTATGTTCCAGGAGACCAGTACTAGACTATATCTCTCTGTTCCAGGAGACCAGTACTAGACTATATCTCTGTTCCAGGAGACCAGTACTAGACTATATCTCTCTGTTCCAGGAGACCAGTACTAGACTATATCTCTGTTCCAGGAGACCA
>NW_022265591.1:107674-122674 GCF_002021735.2 Oncorhynchus kisutch | reverse complement strand
GATGACACCAGGCCTTGTTCCCAGACTACACCTCCAGGCTCTACAAAGTGATGACACCAGGTCTTGTTCCCAGACTACACCTCCAGGCTCTACAAAGTGATGACACCAGGCCTTGTTCCCAGACTACACCTCCAGGCTCTACAAAGTGATGACACCAGGCCTTGTTCCCAGACTACACCTCCAGGCTCTACAAAGTGATGACACCAGACTACACCTCCAGGCTCTACAAAGTGATGACACCAGGCCTTGTTCCCAGACTACACCTCCAGGCTCTACAAAGTGATGACACCAGGCCTTGTTCCCAGACTACACCTCCAGGCTCTACAAAGTGATGACACCAGGCCTTGTTCCCAGACTACACCTCCAGGCTCTACAAAGTGATGACACCAGGCCTTGTTCCCAGACTACACCTCCAGGCTCTACAAAGTGATGACACCAGGCCTTGTTCCCAGACTACACCTCCAGGCTCTACAAAGTGATGACACCAGGCCTTGTTCCCAGACTACACCTCCAGGCTCTACAAAGTGATGACACCAGGCCTTGTTCCCAGACTACACTCCAGGCTCTACAAAGTGATGACACCAGGCCTTGTTCCCAGACTACACCTCCAGGCTCTACAAAGTGATGACACCAGGCCTTGTTCCCAGACTACACCTCCAGGCTCTACAAAGTGATGACACCAGGTCTTGTTCCCAGACTACACCTCCAGGCTCTACAAAGTGATGACACCAGGCCTTGTTCCCAGACTACACCTCCAGGCTCTACAAAGTGATGACACCAGGCCTTGTTCCCAGACTACACCTCCAGGCTCTACAAAGTGATGACACCAGACTACACCTCCAGGCTCTACAAAGTGATGACACCAGGCCTTGTTCCCAGACTACACCTCCAGGCTCTACAAAGTGATGACACCAGGCCTTTTCCCAGACTACACCTCCAGGCTCTACAAAGTGATGACACCAGGCCTTGTTCCCAGACTACACCTCCAGGCTCTACAAAGTGATGACACCAGGCCTTGTTCCCAGACTACACCTCCAGGCTCTACAAAGTGATGACACCAGGCCTTGTTCCCAGACTACACCTCCAGGCTCTACAAAGTGATGACACCAGGCCTTGTTCCCAGACTACACCTCCAGGCTCTACAAAGTGATGACACCAGGCCTTGTTCCCAGACTACACCTCCAGGCTCTACAAAGTGATGACACCAGGCCTTGTTCCCAGACTACACCTCCAGGCTCTACAAAGTGATGACACCAGGCCTTGTTCCCAGACTACACCTCCAGGCTCTACAAAGTGATGACACCAGGCCTTGTTCCCAGACTACACCTCCAGGCTCTACAAAGTGATGACACCAGGCCTTGTTCCCAGACTACACCTCCAGGCTCTACAAAGTGATGACACCAGACTACACTTCCAGGCTCTACAAAGTGATGACACCAGGCTACAGACAAAACCAAGTCCCCGTTTCTATTGAAGGAAGAGAGAAAAGACTAACAGCAGCTGTTCTATAACTGTCCTCCTTTGATGTAAAACGGCTTAGAAAGATGGTTTTGGATCAACGTTTAGCCACAAAATGTAGCTTGTGAGGAACATGTCCCCAGAGAGAGTGAGACAGGGTAGAGGGAGAGAAAGAGAGAGGGTGAGAGAGGGAGAGAGAGAGGGAGAGAGAGAGGGTGAGTGAGAGAGAGAGAGGGTGAGTGAGAGAGAGAGAGGGTGAGAGAAAGAGAGGGTGAGAGAAAGAGAGAGTGAGAGAAAGAGGGTGAGAGAAAGAGGGTGAGAGAAAGAGAGAGAGAGAGAAAGAGAGGGTGAGAGAAAGAGAGAGAGAGAGAAAGAGAGGGTGAGAGAAAGAGAGAGAGAGAGAGAGAAAGAGAGAGAGACCGAGAGACAGGGTAGAGGGAGAGAAAGAGAGTGAGAGAGAAAGAGAGAGACAGAGAGAGAGGGTGAGAGAGGGTGAGAGAGGAGAGAGAGGGTGAGAGAGAGAGGGTGAGAGAGACGATGAGAGCGGGAAGAGGAGCAAGAGAGCGAGCCAACCCCCCACCTTGCCACCAGAGGGGGCTCACGCTTTAAAGAAGGGAGGGCAGGGGGGAGAGAGAGACACTGCCCACAAAATGAGGTGGAAACTGAGCTGCACTTCCTAATGTATGACCATATTAGAGAGACATATTTCCCTCAGATTACAGAGATCCACAATGAATTCGAAAAAAACAACATATTTTGAAAAACTCCCATATCTACTGGGTGAAATTCCACAGTGTACCATCACAGCAGCAAGATTTGTGACCTGTTGCCACGAGAAAAGGGCAACCAGTGAAGAACAAACACCATTGTAAATACAACCCATATTTGTATATATATATATAATATGACATTTGTAATGTCTTTATTGTTTTGAAACTTCTGTATGTGTAATGTTTACTGTTCATTTTTATTGTTTATTTCACTTTTGTTTATTATCTATTTATTATATCTCTTGCTTTTTCCCCACTTGCTATATGTTTCCCATGTGAATAAAGCCCTTAAACTGATATTGAAATTGAACTGAGAGAAAGAGAAGAGAGAGAGAGACATCCCCCCCCCCCCTTTCTACCAGAGGTTCACACTTTAAAGAAGAGGGACGAGGTGCCAGACACACACACACACACACACACACACACAGACACACACACACACACACACACAAACACACACACACACACAACACACACACACAGACACACACACACACACACAACACACACACACACTCTGAGCAACGTGGAGGTGGTTGCCATGGTGACCTTGATCAGAGCAGGGCTTCAGAGTTGCTGACGGAGGTGGTGGGAGGGCAGAGTGTGTGTGTGTGTGTGTGTGTGTGTTTTGTATGTGTGTGTGTGTGTGTGTGTGTGTGTGTGTGTGTGTGTGTGTGTGTGTGTGTGTGTGTGTGTGTGTGTGTGTGTGTGTGTGTGTGTATTTTGTATGTGTCTGTGTGTGTGTGTCTGTGTGTGTGTGTATTTTGTATGTGTCTGTGTGTGTGTTCGCGTGTGTGTGTTCGCGTGTGTGTGTTCGCGTGAACAAACACCCCTGTGGCGAGGAGGAAGGCAGTCTGTGTGAATTAAATCCCAGTGCTCACAGCCTCACCTGCCCACCCAGCAGCTGATTCCGGGGTCCAGGGAGATTTACACACTGTCAGTATGAACACCTGTTATTCCTCTGTCATAAAGAGACAATAAAGTCTCACAACGTCCTGGATGAAATGGAACTCTGTAAATCAGCACGCACTGCAATAACGAGGACATTTACCTGGGAACACACTGCAATAACGAGGACATTTACCTGGGTACACACTGCAATAACGAGGACATTTACCTGGGAACACACTGCAATAACGAGGACATTGACCTGGGAACACACTGCAATAACGAGGACATTTACCTGGGAACACACTGCAATAACGAGGACATTTACCTGGGAACACACTGCAATAACGAGGACATTTACCTGGGAACACACTGCAATAACGAGGACATTTACCTGGGAACACACTGTCATAACAAGGACATTTACCTGGGAACACACTGCAATAACGAGGACATTTACCTGGGAATACACTACAATAACACGGACATTTACCTGGGAACACACTGCAATAACGAGGACATTTACCTGGGAACACACTGCAATAACGAGGACATTTACCTGGGAACACACTGCAATAACGAGGACATTTACCTGGGAACACACTGCAATAACGAGGACATTTACCTGGGAACACACTGCACACTGGCTGATAGAAGAGGAGGTTAGGATTGGACAGAGACATACCCTGTTACTGGGTGTTACTGACTGGCTGACTGACTTACTGGCTGGCTTACTGCCTGGCTGGCTGGCTGACAGGCTGGCTGGCTGACAGGCTGGCTGGCTTACTGCCTGGCTGGCTGGCTGACAGGCTGGCTGGCTTACTGGCTGGCTGGCTGGCTGGCTGACAGGCTGACTGACTGGCTGGCTTACTGGCTGACTGACTGACTGACTGGCTGGCTTACTGGCTGACTGACTGACTGACTGGCTGGCTTACTGGCTGACTGACTGACTGGCTGGCTGGCTTACTGGCTGACAGGCTGACTGACTGGCTGACTGACTGGCTGGCTGACTGGGCTACCGAGTAGCCCAGTCAGTCAGTAGACTGGGCTCCTCAGTGCTAGAGGAGTCACTACAGACTGGTTCGATTCCAGGCTGTAGCACAACCAGCCATGATTGGGAGTAGGCCGTCATTGTAAATAAGAATTTGTTCTTAACTGACTTGCCTAGTTAAATAAAGGTAAAATAAAGAAATAAACAATGCTAACTGGGTGCAGTTTGCTGGCTGACCTACAGGGGAGCTCTTTCTCTGGTTTGATCATAAACAGGCTGAACAGAGGTGTTCTGTACTGTAGAACACAGTTATATCAACACTAAGGAATCCATTGCTACTAAGTAGTGTGATGTGTGGTGTGTAGTGTGATGTGTTATGTGTGTGTGTGTGTGTGATGTGTGTGTGTGATGTGTGTGTGTGATGTGTGCGTGTGATGTGTGCGTGTGTGTGATGTGTGTGAGTGTGTGTGTGATGTGTGCGTGTGTGTGATGTGTGTGAGTGTGTGTGTTATGTGTGTGTGATGTGTTATGTGTGTGTGTGTGTGTGATGTGTGGAGTGTGGGTGTGTGTGTGTGTGTGTACGGGTTCCAACATGACTCACTGACGTCAATTCAACATTTATTCCACGTTGCTTCAACCTCATTGGGAAACGACACTGTCATGACGTGATGATGTGGAAACGACGTTGATTCAACCAGTGTGTGTCCAGTGGAGAGGGGTGAGTGAGGGTCACAGCGACCCTGTATCTGACCCTAACAGGTTACGGAGTCAGAATGTCTACATCGTGTGAATGGGAAACACTGAGAGCATCAACTGGCAGGGAGGAGGTGAGAAAAGTCTCCTGCACTGAAACAAATCCAACCTCCACGGGAGATCACTGCTCACAGCATAGTGGAGGAAACGAGAGGAGTTGGGTATTGTCACAGCATAGTGGAGGAAACGAGAGGGGTTGGGTACTGTCACAGCATAGTGGAGGAAACGAGAGGGGTTGGGTACTGTCACAGCATAGTGGAGGAAACGAGAGGGGTTGGGTACTGTCACAGCATAGTGGAGGAAACGAGAGGGGTTGGGTACTGTCACAGCATAGTGGAGGAAACGAGAGGGGTTGGGTACTGTCACTGCATAGTGGAGGAAACGAGAGGGGTTGGGTACTGTCACAGCATAGTGGAGGAAACGAGAGGAGTTGGGTACTGTCACAGCATAGTGGAGGAAACGAGAGGGGTTGGGTACTGTCACAGCATAGTGGAGGAAACGAGAGGGGTTGGGTACTGTCACAGCATAGTGGAGGAAACGAGAGGGGTTGGGTACTGTCACAGCATAGTGGAGGAAACGAGAGGGGTTGGGTACTGTCACAGCATAGTGGAGGAAACGAGAGGAGTTGGGTACTGTCACAGCATAGTGGAGGAAACGAGAGGGGTTGGGTACTGTCACAGCATAGTGGAGGAAACGAGAGGGGTTGGGTACTGTCACAGCATAGTGGAGGAAACGAGAGGGGTTGGGTACTGTCACAGCATAGTGGAGGAAACGAGAGGGGTTGGGTACTGTCACAGCATAGTGGAGGAAACGAGAGGGGGTTGGGTACTGTCACAGCATAGTGGAGGAAACGAGAGGGGTTGGGTACTGTCACAGCATAGTGGAGGAAACGAGAGGGGTTGGGTACTGTCACAGCATAGTGGAGGAAACGAGAGGGGTTGGGTACTGTCACAGCATAGTGGAGGAAACGAGAGGGGTTGGGTACTGTCACAGCATAGTGGAGGAAACGAGAGGGGTTGGGTACTGTCACAGCATAGTGGAGGAACGAGAGGAGTTGGGTACTGTCCAGCATAGTGGAGGAAACGAGAGGGGTTGGGTACTGTCACAGCATAGTGGAGGAAACGAGAGGGGTTGGGTACTGTCACAGCATAGTGGAGGAAACGAGAGGGGTTGGGTACTGCTCACAGCATAGTGGAGGAAACGAGAGGGGTTGGGTACTGTCACAGCATAGTGGAGGAAACGAGAGGGGTTGGGTACTGTCACAGCATAGTGGAGGAAACGAGAGGGGTTGGGTACTGTCACAGCATAGTGGAGGAAACGAGAGGGGTTGGGTACTGTCACAGCATAGTGGAGGAAACGAGAGGGGTTGGGTACTGTCACAGCATAGTGGAGGAAACGAGAGGGGTTGGGTACTGTCACAGCATAGTGGAGGAAACGAGAGGGGTTGGGTACTGTCACAGCATAGTGGAGGAAACGAGAGGGGTTGGGTACTGTCACAGCATAGTGGAGGAAACGAGAGGGGTTGGGTACTGTCACAGCATAGTGGAGGAAACGAGAGGGGTTGGGTACTGTCACAGCATAGTGGAGGAAACGAGAGGGGTTGGGTACTGTCACAGCATAGTGGAGGAAACGAGAGGGGTTGGGTACTGTCACAGCATAGTGGAGGAAACGAGAGGGGTTGGGTACTGTCACAGCATAGTGGAGGAAACGAGAGGGGTTGGGTACTGTCACAGCATAGTGGAGGAAACGAGAGGGGTTGGGTACTGTCACAGCATAGTGGAGGAAACGAGAGGGTTGGGTACTGTCACAGCATAGTGGAGGAAACGAGAGGGGTTGGGTACTGTCACAGCATAGTGGAGGAAACGAGAGGGGTTGGGTACTGTCACAGCATAGTGGAGGAAACGAGAGGGGTTGGGTACTGTCACAGCATAGTGGAGGAAACGAGAGGGGTTGGGTACTGTCACAGCATAGTGGAGGAAACGAGAGGGGTTGGGTACTGTCACAGCATAGTGGAGGAAACGAGAGGGTTGGGTACTGTCACAGCATAGTGGAGGAAACGAGAGGGGTTGGGTACTGCTCACAGCATAGTGGAGGAAACGAGAGGGGTTGGGTACTGTCACAGCATAGTGGAGGAAACGAGAGGGGTTGGGTACTGTCACAGCATAGTGGAGGAAACGAGAGGGGTTGGGTACTGTCACAGCATAGTGGAGGAAACGAGAGGGGTTGGGTACTGTCACAGCATAGTGGAGGAAACGAGAGGGGTTGGGTACTGCTCACAGCATAGTGGAGGAAACGAGAGGAGTTGGGTACTGTCACAGCATAGTGGAGGAAACGAGAGGGGTTGGGTACTGTCACAGCATAGTGGAGGAAACGAGAGGGGTTGGGTACTGTCACAGCATAGTGGAGGAAACGAGAGGGGTTGGGTACTGTCACAGCATAGTGGAGGAAACGAGAGGGGTTGGGTACTGTCACAGCATAGTGGAGGAAACGAGAGGGGTTGGGTACTGTCACAGCATAGTGGAGGAAACGAGAGGGGTTGGGTACTGTCACAGCATAGTGGAGGAAACGAGAGGGGTTGGGTACTGTCACAGCATAGTGGAGGAAACGAGAGGGGTTGGGTACTGTCACAGCATAGTGGAGGAAACGAGAGGGGTTGGGTACTGTCACAGCATAGTGGAGGAAACGAGAGGGGTTGGGTACTGTCACAGCATAGTGGAGGAAACGAGAGGGGTTGGGTACTGTCACAGCATAGTGGAGGAAACGAGAGGGGTTGGGTACTGTCACAGCATAGTGGAGGAAACGAGAGGGGTTGGGTACTGTCACAGCATAGTGGAGGAAACGAGAGGGGTTGGGTACTGTCACAGCATAGTGGAGGAAACGAGAGGGGTTGGGTACTGTCACTGCATAGTGGAGGAAACGAGAGGGGTTGGGTACTGTCACAGCATAGTGGAGGAAACGAGAGGGGTTGGGTACTGTCACAGCATAGTGGAGGAAACGAGAGGGGTTGGGTACTGTCACAGGCACTGAAGATACATTTCACCTGTTAGGGATAATAAAGATCTATTCTATTAGTTATTATTACTATTATTATTATATCATATTATTTTGTTATATTATTCTGCTATTATGTTATATTATTCTGTTTTTTATTCTATTATTCTATTATATTATACTATATTATTCTATTCTATTCTATTCTTATATTCTATTAATCTATTATAATACTATATTATTCTATTCTATTCTATTCTATTAATCTATTATATTGTATTATTATATTATATTCTTTGATTCTATTATTCTATTTTATTATTCTATTATATTATTCTATGATTCTAGTATTCTATAATATTATTCTATTCTTCTATTCTTCTATTATATTATTATATTATTCTATTCTATTATTCTATTCTATTATTCTATTATTCTATTCTATTATTCTATTCTATTATTCTTCTATTATATTATTATATTATTCTATTCTATTATTCTATTCTATTATTCTATTATTCTATTCTATTATTCTATTCTATTATTCTATTATTATATTCTATTATTCTATTCTATTATTCTATTATTATATGATTCTAGTATTCTATAATATTATTATATTATTCTATTATTCTATAATATTATTATATTATTCTATTATTCTATAATATTATAATATTATTCTATTATTATATTCTATTATTCTATTCTATTATTCTATTATTATATGATTCTAGTATTCTATAATATTATTATATTATTATATTATTCTATAATATTATAATATTATTCTATTATTCTATAATATTATAATATTATTCTATTCTATTATTCTATAATATTATAATATGATTCTATTCTTCTATTCTATTTGATTCTATTGCCTGGAGACCCTATTCATGGGTTGCATGATTCATCACAATGTTGTTTTGAACCTTTGTTGCAGGACTGATGCTCAGCAGAGTCTCTGGCTGCTGATGAAGATGTAGTCTAAAGTTAATTACCGTGGCTTGGAAACATCATGACATTTCAAAAGGAGGAACATAATGAGCAGGTCAAGCCTTTGTCATCATTGTGATGTCGCCAGATTGACTTTAGAAACAGCATAACTTGTGCTAGCTAGCTAAGATTGAGGGGAGAGCACCGGCATTTTTACTAGCTATCGTTAGCTAGCATAACATTGCTAGATAGATCATGACAACATTGCCAGATAGATCATGACAACATTGCCAGATAGATCATGACAACATTGCCAGATAGATCATGACAACATTGCCAGATAGCTCATGACAACATTGCCAGATAGCTCATGACAACATTGCCAGATAGCTCATGACAACATTGCCAGATAGCTCATGACAACATTGCCAGATAGCTCATGACAACATTGCCAGATAGCTCATGACAACATTGCCAGATAGATCATGACAACATTGCCAGATAGATCATGACAACATTGCCAGATAGCTCATGACAACATTGCCAGATAGCTCATGACAACATTGCCAGATAGATCATGACAACATTGCCAGATAGATCATGACAACATTGCCAGATAGATCATGACAACATTGCCAGATAGATCATGACAACATTGCCAGATAGATCATGACAACATTGCCAGCTAGATCATGACAACATTGCCAGATAGCTCATGACAACATTGCCAGATAGATCATGACAACATTGCCAGATAGATCATGACAACATTGCCAGATAGATCATGACAACATTGCCAGCTAGATCATGACAACATTGCCAGCTAGATCATGACAATATTGCCAGATAGATCATGACAACATTGCCAGATAGATCATGACAACATTGCCAGATAGATCATGACAACATTGCCAGATAGATCATGACAACATTGCCAGATAGATCATGACAACATTGCCAGATAGATCATGACAACATTGCCATCTCTCTAAAGTAAACTTCACCACTTCATAATGGAGATGTTGTCTACTTCAGCCATGTCATCGTATTTCCAGGCCACTGTAGTGTACATTTGACTAAACAGTCATTAGCCACCAATCAGAAAGACTTGTCATTAAGCATCAGACAGACATCAATAGGCTGGGGCATCTGGAGAACGCTGATAACCATGGCAACGACGTGAACGAGTGATGGAGGTGCAGCCTATGAATACAGTAACATCAGACTGTTACCCCTCCTAACCCTCCTGTCTCTCCTATCCCTCCTAACCCCAGTCTCTCCTAACCCTCCTGTCCCTCCTGTCTCTCCTAACCCTCCTGTCTCTACTACCCCTCCTGTCTCTACTACCCCTCCTGTCTCTCCAACCCCTCCTGTCTCTCCTATCCCTCCTGTCTCTACTACCCATCCTGTCTCTCCTAACCTTCCTGTCTCTCTTAACCTTCCTGTCTCTCCAACCCCTCCTGTCTCTACTACCCCTCCTGTCTCTACTAACCATCCTGTCTCTCCTAACCCTCCTGTCTCTCCTAACCCTCCTGTCTCTCCTAACACTCCTGTCTCTCCTAACCCTTCTACCCCTCCTGTCTCTCCAACCCCTCCTGTCTCTCCTAACCCTCCTGTCTCTACTAACCCTCCTGTCTCTCCTAACCCTCCTGTCTCTCCAACCCCTCCTGTCTCTACTAACCCTCCTGTCTCTACTACCCCTCCTGTCTCTCCAACCCCTCCTGTCTCTCCAACCCCTCCTGTCTCTTCTAACCCTCCTAACCCTTGTGTCTCTCCTAACCTTCCTGTCTCTCCTAACCTTCCTGTCTCTCCTAATCCTCCTGTCTCTCCTAACCTTCCTGTCTCTACTACCCCTCCTGTCTCTCCTAACCCTCCTGTCTCTCCTAACCCTCCTGTCTCTCCTAACCTTCCTGTCTCTCCTAACCCTCCTGTCTCTCCTAACCCTCCTGTCTCTCCTAACCCTCCTAACACTTCTGTCTCGCCAACCCCTCCTGTCTCTCCAACCCCTCCTGTCTCTCCTAACCCTCTATAGAGACCCTCTTTATACTTCTGTCATATAGCCAGTCTCAGAGGTCTTTATACTTCTGTCATATAGCCAGTCTCAGAGGTCTTTATACTTCTGTCATATAGCCAGTCTCAGGGGTCTTTATACTTCTGTCATATAGCCAGTCTCAGAGGTCTCACACCAGGCACCAGTAGATTCAACTGAGGCTAGAAGTTAACCCAGGGCCTGCACCTGCCAACCTGTCTGATCTGTCTGTATGACAGAGGTCAACCTGTCTGATCTGTCTGTATGACAGAGCTCTACCTGTCTGTCTAGTTAATAATGACTTCTCTATAGTCAGGTAGTTAATAATGACTTCTCTATAGTCAGGTAGTTAATCATGACTTCTCTATAGTCCTGTAGTTAATGATGACTTCTCTATAGTCAGGTCCTGGTCTACTACCAACCTCTCTGATCTAGTCCTGACTGTGGAAGAAGGATAACGTCTCAGACTTGGCTAAGTGTTGACAGGACAGGGCTAACACAATAATTTGAATTTGAATTCTCCATAGAAGCACACATGTTCAGTATAGGAGTAAACTGTTGTACAGAACAACACAGGTTCAGTATAGGAGTAAACTGCTGTACAGAACAACACAGGTTCAGTATAGGAGTAAACTGATGTACAGAACAACACAGGTTCAGTATAGGAGTAAACTGCTGTACAGAACAACACAGGTTCAGTATAGGAGTAAACTGTTGTACAGAACAACACAGGTTCAGTATAGGAGTAAACTGCTGTACAGAACAACACAGGTTCAGTATAGGAGTAAACTGCTGTACAGAACAACACAGGTTCAGTATAGGAGTAAACTGCTGTACAGAACAACACAGGTTCAGTATAGGAGTAAACTGCTGTACAGAACAACACAGGTTCAGTATAGGAGTAAACTGCTGTACAGAACAACACAGGTTCAGTATAGGAGTAAACTGCTGTACAGAACAACACAGGTTCAGTATAGGAGTAAACTGCTGTACAGAACAACACAGGTTCAGTATAGGAGTAAACTGTTGTACAGAACAACACAGGTTCAGTATAGGAGTAAACTGCTGTACAGAACAACACAGGTTCAGTATAGGAGTAAACTGCTGTACAGAACAACACAGGTTCAGTATAGGAGTAAACTGCTGTACAGAACAACACAGGTTCAGTATAGGAGTAAACTGCTGTACAGAACAACACAGGTTCAGTATAGGAGTAAACTGCTGTACAGAACAACACAGGTTCAGTATAGGAGTAACCTGCTGTACAGAACAACACAGGTTCAGGATAGGAGTAAACTGTTGTGTTGGACACAGGTTCAGGATAGGAGTAAACTGTTGTGTTGGACACAGGTTCAGGATAGGAGTAAACTGTTGTACAGAACAACACAGGTTCAGTATAGGAGTAAACTGCTGTACAGAACAACACATGTTCAGTATAGAAGTAACCTGTTGTACAGAACAACACAGGTTCAGTATAGGAATAAACTGCTGTACAGAACAACACAGGTTCAGTATAGGAGTAAACTGCTGTACAGAAGAACACAGGTTCAGTATAGGAGTAAACAGCTGTACAGAACAACACAGGTTCAGTATAGGAGTAAACTGTTGTATAGAACAACACAGGTTTAGTATAGGAGTAAACTGTTGTATAGAACAACACAGGTTCAGTATAGGAGTAAACTGTTGTATAGAACAACACAGGTTCAGTATAGGAGTAAACTGTTGTATAGAACAACACAGGTTCAGTATAGGAGTAAACTGCTGTACAGAACAACACAGGTTATGGTACTCTTCCATAGCAGGATGCCAGGATTTTCAGTTTGGATTCATTATGTGTCTGAAAAAGTGAATCCCATAAGAGTAGAGAGCTCAGTTCTGGTTGAATAACTAACACAGGGCCACAGGCCCCTTCGTCTCCCATCACTCCTCTGGAGTGGCGTGATAAGCACTCCTCTCTCTCTCACTGAGGAGGATTTGGTTATTTTAGGTTGCGGCATTGCGTTCCAGCACCTCCTCCACTTTCCCCTTCCTGTCCTCTCCGTGATCTTATTATTCATTTTAATCCACTTCCTCTCACTCACTCGTCTCCTCCGGATCAAATCATTTCAAACTTCACAGCCAGCGAGCTGCTGACTTCACAGGCTCACACTCACCACAAAGCACAGGATACAGCTTATCTGATGGCTTCAATATGCACCACATGTGGAGGTTATACTTAGTAGGCACTTGAATACAGTGTGAGTGTCATGTTTAAGCTGTTAAATGTACTAAAAAAGGGAATACAATTGAAATCTGAACCTTTCAAATTGTACCACAGAGAAGATTGGAGGTCCACACATCAGAGAATGTTGACTTGAATGGGAACATCTGTTGTTTTAAATGATACTGTCAGTCCTCCGATAGAAAACCTATTGTACTCATAGAAATTCAGATACTAGAATAGACATGACCTTTTACGTTGACATTTGACAGTGGGTGGACAGGCAGGTCATCTTTGTGGTATTAATTAGAATGTAAAACATGTTCATTAAATGTAAATGTCAATGGTGTACCAACTAGTGGCCTGAAGGGATAGACCCATTCTATGATTTATATTTCTACGGTTGAAATGAGACCTCCTCCCTGTATTCAAGAGCATGTTGTGTCTCATCCGATCGTGGGCACGACACAAAAACATCAACGTCAAATAGCTACAACATATGCGAATATGACAAAAAAATATATATATTTTTTTTACATAATTGATGTTTTTAGACATTTGAGGTTAAAGGTTTAAACATTAAAAAGTGTATCATTTTCTTTAAAGGTATAATAAAATAGTTTAACAATGTTTGATAGCTTTTAAATGGTATCAAACTCAACCGTTTATCTGTGACAGCGATGGTATGGTGCCGTATGCTAAATGGGTCGACTCGGAGCACCTTGATCTCTTGGACGGTTTAACATTCAGGTCCAAAAAGTCACATTCTGACCCCTTTTCCACCAGGAAAACATGTACAGATGGTTTAGTATAAATCAAAAGGGATGCTGTCAAAAAAGGATTGAATTCAAAATGGATTTAGCCCGACAGCCAATCTATAGGCTACAGACTAGCTAGACAAGCCAGCCAGAACTAACACATATATATTGCCAATAAAGCCACCCAGAACTAACACATATATATATTGACAAGAAATCCACCCAGAACTAAAACATATATATTGACAAGCCACCCAGAACTAAAACATATATATTGACAAGAAAGCCACCCAGAACTAACACATTTATATATTGACAAGAAAGCCACCCAGAACTAACACATATATATTGACAAGAAAGCCACCCAGAACTAACACATATATATTGACAAGAAAGCCACCCAGAACTAACACATATATATTGACAAGAAAGCCACCCAGAACTAACACATCTATATTGACAAGAAAGCCACCCTGAACTAACACATCTATATTGACAAGAAAGCCAGCCACATCCACACAGTACTACCAGAGTGACAAGACAACCAACTCCATACATTATTCAACTACAGAACAGCTATAGTGACCTATACAGGTTAGCTGTTCATGGTTTGTATGTTTGGTCACAATATTGTTTTGGACTGATGCCCGACTGAGCATTCTACTCAATGCATCGTCAATGAGAGCTGATGAAGATTTAATCAAAACTGCATTTAGTGGCTTGGAAATAAAAATGACTTTCAAAATGAGGCAAATGATTAGTAGGAAAAACCTTTGTCATCACTTTGATGTCACCAGATGTATTATAGATGCAGTATAAGGTTAGCTAATTAGCTAAAATTGAGGGGAGGCCACCGGATTTGAGCTAGCTAACGTTAGCATTACTAGCTATTTTTGACGAACTTTGCAAGCTAATGACAACATTGCAACGTCTAAAGTAAATTTGACGACATGATAATGCACGGCAAAGTTGTTTCCTACTCAATATTTCACTACTTTAACAATGCCATCGTATGTCCAGGCACTATAGTGTAATCTAGACTAAACAGTAGTTAGCCTCCGTCCAGAATGACTGGGTTTATCACCGCCTTAGGGCGCCGCCGGTAGAGCACGGCTTGACAACGTTCATAACAACGTAACATGACAACGGCATGACGTGACCACGTGATGGACGTACGACCTATGAGTAAAGGACAAGCAACCAGCCGGATATACATTTAGAAC
>NW_022265591.1:62674-95174 GCF_002021735.2 Oncorhynchus kisutch | reverse complement strand
ATGGAGCCTGGTGCACTACTTTATACCAGAGTCTTATGGAGCCTGGTGCACTACTTTATACCAGAGTTTATGGGGCACTACTTTATACCAGAGTCTTATGGGGCACTACTTTATACCAGAGTCTGATGGGGCACTACTTTATACCAGAGTCTTATGGGGCCTGGTGCACTACTTTATACCAGAGTCTTATGGGGCACTACTTTATACCAGAGTCTTATGGGCACTACTTTATACCAGAGTCTTATGGGGCCTGGTGCACTACTTTATACCAGAGTTTATGGGGCACTACTTTATACCAGAGTCTTATGGGGCCTGGTGCACTACTTTATACTAGAGTCTTATGGGGCACTACTTTATACCAGAGTCTTATGGGGCACTACTTTATACCAGAGTCTTATGGGGCACTACTTTATACCAGAGTCTTATGGGGCACTACTTTATACCAGAGTCTTATGGGGCACTACTTTATACCAGAGTCTTATGGGGCCTGGTGCACCATAAATGGAATATGAGCCCATTTGGGACACACGCTGTGGGTTGTTGAGTTTACAGAACCTACAGCCTCGTGTCGGTCTCCTGTTGCACATTTTATAGATTCTCCAGTTGTTGTGGAAACAACTGTGTGGCAAAGAGAATGAATAATGAAATGGTAGAGAGGGAGAGGAAGGATAGGGAGGGATGGAGGTAGAGGGAGAGGAAGGAGAGAGAGGGATGGAGGTAGAGGGAGAGGAAGGATAGGGAGGGATGGAGGTAGAGGGAGAGGAAGGATAGGGAGGGATGGAGGTAGAGGGAGAGGAAGGATAGGGAGGGATGGAGGTAGAGGGAGAGGAAGGATAGGGAGGGATGGAGGTAGAGGGAGAGGAAGGAGAGAGAGGGATGGAGGTAGAGGGAGAGGAAGGATAGGGAGGGATGGAGGTAGAGGGAGAGGAAGGATAGGGAGGGATGGAGGTAGAGGGAGAGGAAGGAGAGAGAGGTATGGAGGTAGAGGGAGAGGAAGGATAGGGAGGGATGGAGGTAGAGGGAGAGGAAGGAGAGAGAGGGATGAAGGTAGAGGGAGAGAAGGAGTGAGAGAGAGCGGGATGAAGGTAGAGGGAGAGAATGAGGTAGATAGAGGGATGGAGGTGGAGGGAGAGAAGGAGTGAGAGAGAGGGATGGGGTAGAGGGAGAGGGAGAGGAAGGAGTGAGAAAGAGAGATGAAGGTACAGGGGAGAGAAGGAGTGAGAGAGAGGGATTAAGGTAGAGGGGGAGAAAAGGAGTGAGAGAGAGGGATTAAGGTAGAGGGAGAAAAGGAGTGAGAGAGAGGGATGGAGGTAGAGTGAGAGAGAGGGATGGATGGAGGTAGAGGGGGATAGAAGGAGTGAGAGAGAGGTGGAGGTAGAGGGAGAGAAGGAGGGAGAAAGATGGATGAAGGTAGAAGGAGGGAGAGAGAGGGATGGAGGTAGAGTGAGAGAAGGAGGGAGAGAGAGGGATGACGGTAGAGTGAGAGAAGGAGGGAGAGAGGGGGATGACGGTAGAGGGAGATGTATGCCCTCTAGTGGTTTTACAATGAGGTAAAAACAGTTAAAATCCTTCTCTCTCTCTCTCTCTCTCTCTCTCTCTCTCTCTCTCTCTCTCTCTCTCTCTCTCTCTCTCTCTCTCTCTGTCTCTCTCTCAACCCCAGGGATGCATCCAAACCAGTAAGGGCTGACTCACAAGGCAGAGAAGGAAAAGAGAGAAGAGAGAGAAGAGAGAGGAGAGAGAGACAGAGATAAGAGAGAGAGCTGCATGTTGAGCCCTGAAGCAGGTCAACATGTGTGAAGAGAAAACAGCAACATGCCTATTCTATATATATATATATATGAAGCAGGTCACCATGTCTGAAGAGAGCAACATGCCTAGTCTATATATATATGAAGCAGGTCACCATGTCTGAAGAGAGAACAGCAACATGCCTAGCTTATAGACCTATGAAGCAGGTCACCATGTGTGAAGAGAGAACAGCAACATGCCTAGCTTATAGACCTATGAAGCAGGTCACCATGTGTAAAGAGAGAACAGCAACATGCCTAGTCTATATATATATATATATATATTTTACTGTTTTTGAACCATCATCTTTGATAGGCAAGGCCATAATGTATTATTCCAGCCCAGGTGTAATTAACATTTTGGCCACTAGATGGCAGCAGCGTATGTGCAAAGTTTTAAACTGATCCAATGAACCTGTTCAAAAAGTTGTATCAAGACTGCCCAAATGTGCCTAATGTGTTTATTCATAACTTGTCATGTTCAAAACTGTGTACCCTCCTCAAACAAAAGCATGATATTATTTCACGGTAATAGTTCCTGTAAATGTTGTTCCTGTAAATTGGACAGTGCAGTTAGATTAACAAGAGTGTAAGCTTTCTGCCCATATCAGATGTGTCTACGGCCATGGGAAATGTTCTTGTTACTTATAACCTCATGCTAATCACATTAGCCTACGTTAGCTCAAACTCATGCTAACTGCATTAGCCTACGTTAGCTCAACCTCATGCTAACTGCATTAGCCTACAGTACGTTAGCTCAACCTCATGCTAACTGCATTAGCCTACAGTACGTTAGCTCAACCTCATGCTAACTGCATTAGCCTACAGTACGTTAGCTCAACCTCATGCTAACTGCATTAGCCTACAGCACGTTAGCTCAACCTCATGCTAACTGCATTAGCCTACGTTAGCTCAACCTCATGCTAATCACATTAGCCTACGTTAGCTCAAACTCATGCTAACTGCATTAGCCTACGTTAGCTCAACCTCATGCTAACTGCAGTAGCCTACAGTACGTTAGCTCAACCTCATGCTAACTGCATTAGCCTACAGTACGTTAGCTCAACCTCATGCTAACTGCATTAGCCTACAGTACGTTAGCTCAACCTCATGCTAACTGCATTAGCCTACAGTACGTTAGCTCAACCTCATGCTAATCACATTAGCCTACGTTAGCTCAAACTCATGCTAACTGCATTAGCCTACGTTAGCTCAACCTCATGCTAACTGCAGTAGCCTACAGTACGTTAGCTCAACCTAATGCTAACTGCATTAGCCTACAGTACGTTAGCTCAACCTCATGCTAACTGCATTAGCCTACAGTACGTTAGCTCAACCTCATGCTAACTGCATTAGCCTACAGTACGTTAGCTCAACCTCATGCTAACTGCATTAGCCTACAGTACGTTAGCTCAACCTCATGCTAATCACATTAGCCTACGTTAGCTCAAACTCATGCTAACTGCATTAGCCTACGTTAGCTCAACCTCATGCTAACTGCAGTAGCCTACAGTACGTTAGCTCAACCTAATGCTAACTGCATTAGCCTACAGTACGTTAGCTCAACCTCATGCTAACTGCATTAGCCTACAGTACGTTAGCTCAACCTCATGCTAACTGCATTAGCCTACAGTACGTTAGCTCAACCTAATGCTAATCGTATTAGCATACGATAACTCAACCGTCCCGCAGGGGACCCACCAATCCTTAAGAAGTTTTTAAGTCATCCATATTCTCCATACATTTGTGGACGCTATAGTATAGGTTCTAATACAAGGTATTAGATGCCGTGAGCAATTAATAGGCACAAATACCATAACTATTCTCTGGGGAAGTGGGTATCAATACCATAACTATTCTCTGGGTTAGGGGGTATCAATACCATAACTATTCTCTGGGTTAGGGGGTATCAATACCATAACTATTCTCTGGGTTAGGGGGTATCAATACCATAACTATTCTCTGGTTAGGGGGTATCAATACCATAACTATTCTCTGGGGAAGTGGGTATCAATACCATAACTATTCTCTGGGGAAGTGGGTATCAATACCATAACTATTCTCTGGGGAAGTGGGTATCAATACCATAACTATTCTCTGGGGAAGTGGGTATCAATACCATAACTATTCTCTGGGGAAGTGGGTATCAATACCATAACTATTCTCTGGGGAAGTGGGTATCAATACCATAACTATTCTCTGGGGAAGTGGGTATCAATACCATAACTATTCTCTGGGTTAGTGGGTATCAATACCATAACTATTCTCTGGGGAAGTGGGTATCAATACCATTACTATTCTCTGGGGAAGTGGGTATCAATACCCTAACTATTCTCTGGGGAAGTGGGTATCAATACCCTAACTATTCTCTGGGTTAGTGGGTATCAATACCCTAACTATTCTCTGGGGAAGAGGTATAATTAATTGTACAGAAGGTTCATAGTCTGTGTCTTGCGATAACGCCCTAGGATGAAATGAAGGAGACGGCATGGAGACCAGTATCACAAGGCCATAGAACGTAACAGAGGGACGGTTCTGTCCCCAGTCCTAGTAGCATCAAGGGTGGTGTGAATTATTAAACAGACTCTTTCTCTCTTCCCTGTTCAAGTCAATAGGTTTTTAGGTGTCGTGGAACATAAGACTGATCATTGTTCTAGGAGGAGGGACTGAGGTATATTGACTAATGCGCGCGCACACACACACACACACACACACACACACACACACACACACACACACACAGACCAGGTCATGTCTGGTTATTATACACCCAGACAGAGTGATATCCACAGCACCCACACAGAGTGATACCCACAGCACCCACACAGAGTGATATCCACAGCACCCACACAGAGTGATATCCACAGCACCCACACAGAGTGATATCCACAGCACCCACACAGAGTGATACCCACAGCACCCACACAGAGTGATACCCACAGCACCGACAGAGTGATACCCACAGCACCCACACATAGTGATATCCACAACACCCACACAGAGTGATACCCACACATAGTGATATCCACAGCACCCACACAGAGTGATATCCACAACACCCACACAGAGTGATATCCACAGCACCCACACAGAGTGATATCCACAGCATCCACACAGAGTGATATCCACAGCATCCACACAGTGATATCCACCCACACAGAGTGATATCCACAACACCCACACAGAGTAATATCCACAGCACCCAGACAGACTGATATCCACAGCACCCAGACAGACTGATATCCACAGCACCCACACAGAGTGATATCCACAGCACCCACACAGAGTGATATCCACAGCACCCAGAGTGATATCCACAGCACCCAGACAGACTGATATCCACAGCACCCACACAGAGTGATATCCACAACACACACACAGAGTGATATCCACCCACACAGAGTGATATCCACAGCACCCAGACAGACTGATATCCACAGCACCCACACAGAGTGATATCCACAGCACCCACACAGAGTAATATCCACAGCACCCACACAGAGTGATTTCCACAGCACCCACACAGAGTGATATCCACAGCACCCACACAGACTGATATCCACAGCACCCACACAGAGTGATATCCACAGCACCCACACAGAGTGATACCCACAGCACCCAGACAGACTGATATCCACTGCACCCACACAGAGTGATATCCACCCACACAGAGTGATATCCACAACACCCACACAGAGTAATATCCACAGCACCCAGACAGACTGATATCCACAGCACCCAGACAGACTGATATCCACAGCACCCACACAGAGTGATATCCACAGCACCCACACAGAGTGATATCCACAGCACCCAGAGTGATATCCACAGCACCCAGACAGACTGATATCCACAGCACCCACACAGAGTGATATCCACAACACACACACAGAGTGATATCCACCCACACAGAGTGATATCCACAGCACCCAGACAGACTGATATCCACAGCACCCACACAGAGTGATATCCACAGCACCCACACAGAGTAATATCCACAGCACCCACACAGAGTGATATCCACAGCACCCACACAGACTGATATCCACAGCACCCACACAGACTGATATCCACAGCACCCACACAGAGTGATATCCACAGCACCCACACAGAGTGATACCCACAGCACCCAGACAGACTGATATCCACAGCACCCACACAGAGTGATATCCACTTGGGGGCCTCTTATTTCTCAGACACCAGGTTTTTCCACTCTGTCCCTTTAGCTCAGTGTGTGTGTGTGTGTGTGTGTGTGTGTGTGTGTGTAGAGACAAAGAGAGCAGATGTGCCCAACCAACATCAATCACCGACATCAACTGTTGACATGTATAACTCAGGACAACACTGTTATCAATGCTACAGATCATCAGCAGTCAGAGATCGGTGGTGTGTAGAGGCTCCGACCTAAACGATAGAGAGACATCTCTGGACCATCTGGCCTGAGGGAATGATAGTCTCTACTGTTATTCTCAGAGTGTGTTTACTGTCATTATCCCCCTCACTCTGACACCCTAAAAGCAGACCCTGTCAGACCCTGTTATCCAAGGAGACGGTCACTATATCTGAATGTTAAGTCTACTGTTGCTATGTTAAATGGGCAGCCTTTTCCAAAGCAACGTGACATTTTGATCTAAAACATTTACATTGACCCCCTTCCCTCTATAGTAACTAAAACATTTACATTGACCCCCTTCCCTCTACAGTAACTAACACATTGACCCCCTTCCCTCTACAGTAACTAACACATTTACATTGACCCCCTTCTATCTACAGTAACTAACACATTTACATTGGCCCCCTTCCATCTACAGTAACTAACACATTTACATTGGCCCCCTTCCCTCTACAGTAACTAACACATTTACATCGACCCCCCTCCCTCTATAGTAACTAACACATTTACGTTGACCCCCTTCCCTCTATAGTAACTAACAGATTTACATTGACCCCCTTCCCAATACAGTAACTAACACATTTACATTGACCCCCTTCCCTCTACAGTAACTAACACATTTACATTGACCCCCTTCCCTCTATAGTAACTAACACATTGACCCCCTTCCCTCTATAGTAACTAACACATTTACATTGACCTACAGTAACTAACAGTAACTAACACATTTACATTGACCTACAGTAACTAACAGTAACTAACACATTGACCCCCTTCCGTCTACAGTAACTAACACATTTACATTGACCCCCTCCATTCCGTCTACAGTAACTAACACATTTACATTGACCCCCTCCATTCCGTCTACAGTAACTAACACATTAACATTGACCTACAGTAACTAACAGTAACTAACACATTTACATTGACCTACAGTAACTAACAGTAACTAACACATTGACCCCATTCCCTCTATAGTAACTAACACATTTACATTGACCTACAGTAACTAACAGTAACTAACACATTTACATTGACCTACAGTAACTAACAGTAACTAACACATTGACCCCCTTCCGTCTACAGTAACTAACACATTTACATTGACCCCCTCCATTCCGTCTACAGTAACTAACACATTTACATTGACCCCCTTCCCTCTACAGTAACTAACACATGTACATGTCTTAATGACCACCACAGGCCCGGTCCACATCTGTTCATCAGGAACATGTCATTACCTCCCAAGGTGCAAAGCATCATATGTTACCGATACGCTGTGTGTGTTTCTCTCCTTCTCCCCCTACGCACAGGTGGCAATCATCATTCCCTAATCAGTCGCTAAGCAGGCGCTAATCAGAAGACACACCTGCTCCTTTCCCCTTAGCCAATCACAGGCCCTTTTCCCTTACCCAATCACATCCCCTTTCCCCTTACCCAATCACATCTCCTTTCCCCTTACCCAATCACATCCCCTTTCCCCTTACCCAATCACAGCCCTTTTCCCTTACCCAAACACATCTCCTTTCCCCTTACCCAATCACATCCCCTTTTCCCTTACCCAATCACATCCCCTTTCCCCTTACCCAATCACATCTCCTTTCCCCTTACCCAATCACATCCCCTTTCCCCTTACCCAATCACATCCCCTTTCCCCTTACCCAGCCTATTGCAGCCTATTCTCCTGTATAGTGCCTTCATTTTGGCCCTGGTCAAAAGTAGTGCACTATTTAGGGAATTTGGTGCAATTTGGGATACAGGCAATGTACTGAGCCCTCTGTGGAGATCATGGGCAGAGGAGATGTAGGAGTCAACTATTCCCCCTCCCGACTCTATTCAGGAGTCAACTATTCTGGGGAACTCTACTCAGTTCTCTGTGGAGATAATGGATAGAGGAGATGGAAGAGTCAACTAGAATCAGAGGCACAGACTCCAGCGAGAGAGAGAGAGAGACCGTGATATGGCCTATAGTACCAAGGGAGAGAGAGAGAGGCTGTGATATGGCCTATAGTACCAAGGGAAGGAGAGATGGGCTGTGATATGGCCTACAGCACCAAGGGAAGGAGAGAGGGGCTGTGATATGCCTATAGTGCCAAGGGAAGGAGAGAGGGGCTGTGATATGGCCTATAGTACCAAGGGAAGGAGAGAGAGGCTGTGATATGGCCTATAGTACCAAGGGAAGGAGAGAGAGGCTGTGATATGGCCTATAGTACCAAGGGAAGGAGAGAGAGATCCAGACTCTCATTCCCAGCCAAACTGGATCTGAGCTGGTTAGAGCATCTCCCACAGTGGCTCTTAACTTCCTGACACATGTGGGCTGACTACGCAGACTACACAAACAACACAGACACCTCCAGTACATTACATTACAGTCTTTCAGATACTCAACCAGGCAGGTTTGTGTTGAGATGTGGAGTGCTGCTGGAACGCAGACAGAGAAGGTCTAAAGAGGAGACTATAGGGACTCTAAAGAGGAGACTATAGGGACTCTAAAGAGGAGACTATAGGGACTCTAAAGAGGAGACTATAGGGACTCTAAAGAGGAGACTATAGGGACTCTAAAGAGGAGACTATAGGGACTCTAAAGAGGAGACTATAGGATCTCTAAAGAGGAGATTATAGGAACTCTAAAGAGGAGACTATAGGAACTCTAAAGAGGACACTATAGGAACTCTAAAGAGGAGACTATCAGAACTAAAGAGGAGACTATAACCACTAGGCTACCCTGCCTCTAACCACTAGGCTACCCTGCCTCTAACCACTAGGCTACCCTGCCTCTAACCACTAGGCTATCCTGCCTCTAACCACTAGGCTACCCTGCCTCTAACCACTAGGCTACCCTGCCTCTAACCACTAGGCTACCCTGCCTCTAACCATTAGGCTACCTGCCTCTAACCACTAGGATACCCTGCCTCTAACCACTAGGCTACCATGCATCTAACCACTAGGCTACCCTGCCTCTAACCACTAGGCTATCCTGCCTCTAACCACTAGGATACCCTGCCTCTAACCACTAGGCTACCCTGCCTCTAACCACTAGGCTACCTGCCTCTAACCACTAGGCTACCTGCATCTAACCACTAGGCTACCTGCCTCTAACCACTAGGCTACATGCCTCTAACCACTAGGCTACATGCCTCTAACCACTAGGCTACCTGCCTCTAACCACTAGGCTACCTGCCTCTAACCACTAGGCTACCTTGCCTCTAACCACTAGGCTACCCTGCCTCTAACCACTAGGCTACCATGCCTCTAACCACTAGGATACCTGCCTCTAACCACTAGTCTACCCTGCCTCTAACCACTAGGCTACCCTTCATCTAACCACTAGGCTACCCTGCCTCTAACCACTAGGCTACCCTGCCTTTAACCACTAGGCTGCCTGCCGCCCCATATAAGGGAGGTGTAGCATTGCAGGGAGTAGTATTGGTATTGGTAGAGCCTAAGGTCATCCATAATGGCTAACCAAAGCCTTTTATCCATCTCCAAGAGGTGGATAAAGGGCTGATAGTTTGAGGGGATTCTGCTTTTGCTGCAATAGGGCCCTATTGTTATTGCAGTTGGGTTCCTTTGTGCTGAACTACTTTAAGACCCCTAGTCTGCAAACACGGTATACGTCTCAACTGGCTCCCTATTCCCTATATAGTGTCCTTTGGTCCCTGGGCAACAGTGGAGCACTTTACAGGGAACATGGTGCCATTTGGGATGCAGGCATGTAGTTCTGCAGGTTCCATTATGCAGTATTGGTTGTTGATACAGCTGACTGACTGGGTAAGCTGCTGTGGAAGAGAAATAGATTGATAGACTGATGGAAAGATCCGGAGAGAGACCTGGAGATGAAAGACCCAGAGATATAACTCCCATATCTACTGGGTGAAATTCCACAGTGTTCCATCACAGCAGCAAGATGTGTGACCTGTTGCCACAAGAAAAGGGCAACCAGTGAAGAACAAACACCATTGTAAATACAACCCATATTTATGCTTATTTATTTTCCCTTGTGTACTTTAACCATGTGTACATTGTTACCTCACCGTGTACAGAGCTGTGAACAAGTATTTGCCCACTTCCTGATTTCTTTTTTTTCTTCACATTTGTCACATTTAAATGTGTCACGCCCTCAGAGAGCCTTTTTATTTCTCTATTTGGTTAGGTCAGGGTGTGATTTGGGTGGGCCAATCTAGTTTTTCAATTTCTTTGTTAGGCCGAGTATGGTTCCCAATCAGAGGCAGCTGTCCATCGTTGTCTCTGATTGGGGATCATACTTAGGCAGCCCTTTTTTCCATCTTTAGTTGTGGGATCTTTGTTTGTGTGTAGTTGCTTTCTGCTTTACATTCGTGTTTTGTATTTTGTTGTTTTTTCGGTGTCATTTAAATTAAAAGTCAAATGTACGCCTACAACACTGCACCTTGGTCCAATCCATCTTTCAACGGACGTGACAAAACCTTTCCGATCATCAAACACATTTTAAAATGACACAAAGATAACCCAAGTAAACACAAAATGCCGTTTAAGTGATCATTGTATTTATTTAGGGGAAAAAAAGATATCCGGACCTTCATGGCCCTGTGTGATAAAGTAATTGCCCCCTAAACCTAATAACTGGTTGTGCCT
The DNA here is from genome assembly GCF_002021735.2 of Oncorhynchus kisutch. Lineage (NCBI taxonomy): Eukaryota > Metazoa > Chordata > Actinopteri > Salmoniformes > Salmonidae > Oncorhynchus > Oncorhynchus kisutch. The sequence goes on along the minus strand of NW_022265591.1, from coordinate 84,380 downwards.
CTGCAGAAATCCAGCGTTGGTGATAACAGGCATTTAGTCTTTCACATCGCTGTGGAGTACTTTTGACCAACTCTTCTTTGCAGAATTGTTTTTATTCAGCCACATTGGAGGCTTTTCATGCATGAACCGCCTTTTTAAGGCCACGCCACAGCATCTCGATCGGATTCAAGTCTGGACTTTGACTAGGCCAGTCCAAAACCTTCATTTTTTAAATGTTTAAAGTCATTCAGGGGTGGACCTCTACAGGTATGTACAGTACTATAGGTAATAATAACAACCTCTACAGGTATGTACAGTACTATAGGTAATAATAACAACCTCTACAGGTATGTACAGTACTATAGGTAATAATAACAACCTCTACAGGTATGTATAGTACTATAGGTAATAATAACAACCTCTACAGGTATGTATAGTACTATAGGTAATAATAACAACCTCTACAGGTATGTACAGTACTATAGGTAATAATAACAACCTCTACAGGTATGTACAGTACTATAGGTAATAATAACAACCTCTACAGGTATGTACAGTACTATAGGTAATAATAACAACCTCTACAGGTATGTACAGTACTATAGGTAATAATAACAACCTCTACAGGTATGTACAGTACTATAGGTAATAATAACAACCTCTACAGGTATGTACAGTACTATAGGTAATAATAACAACCTCTACAGGTATGTACAGTACTATAGGTAATAATAACAACCTCTACAGGTATGTACAGTACTATAGGTAATAATAACAACCTCTACAGGTATGTACAGTACTATAGGTAATAATAACAACCTCTACAGGTATGTATAGTACTATAGGTAATAATAACAACCTCTACAGGTATGTACAGTACTATAGGTAATAATAACAACCTCTACAGGTATGTATAGTACTATAGGTAATAATAACAACCTCTACAGGTATGTATAGTACTATAGGTAATAATAACAACCTCTACAGGTATGTATAGTACTATAGGTAATAATAACAACCTCTACAGGTATGTATAGTACTATAGGTAATAATAACAACCTCTACAGGTATGTATAGTACTATAGGTAATAATAACAACCTCTACAGGTATGTATAGTACTATAGGTAATAATAACAACCTCTACAGGTATGTATAGTACTATAGGTAATAATAACAACCTCTACAGGTATGTATAGTACTATAGGTAATAATAACAACCTCTACAGGTATGTATAGTACTATAGGTAATAATAACAACCTCTACAGGTATGTATAGTACTATAGGTAATAATAACAACCTCTACAGGTATGTATAGTACTATAGGTAATAATAACAACCTCTACAGGTATGTATAGTACTATAGGTAATAATAACAACCTCTACAGGTATGTACAGTACTATAGGTAATAATAACAACCTCTACAGGTATGTATAGTACTATAGGTAATAATAACAACCTCTACAGGTATGTACAGTACTATAGGTAATAATAACAACCTCTACAGGTGTGTATAGTACTATAGGTAATAATAACAACCTCTACAGGTATGTATAGTACTATAGGTAATAATAACAACCTCTACAGGTATGTACAGTACTATAGGTAATAATAACAACCTCTACAGGTGTGTATAGTACTATAGGTAATAATAACAACCTCTACAGGTATGTATAGTACTATAGGTAATAATAACAACCTCTACAGGTATGTACAGTACTATAGGTAATAATAACAACCTCTACAGGTGTGTATAGTACTATAGGTAATAATAACAACCTCTACAGGTATGTATAGTACTATAGGTAATAATAACAACCTCTACAGGTATGTATAGTACTATAGGTAATAATAACAACCTCTACAGGTATGTATAGTACTATAGGTAATAATAACAACCTCTACAGGTATGTATAGTACTATAGGTAATAATAACAACCTCTACAGGTATGTACAGTACTATAGGTAATAATAACAACCTCTACAGGTATGTACAGTACTATAGGTAATAATAACAACCTCTACAGGTATGTACAGTACTATAGGTAATAATAACAACCTCTACAGGTATGTACAGTACTATAGGTAATAATAACAACCTCTACAGGTATGTACAGTACTATAGGTAATAATAACAACCTCTACAGGTATGTACAGTACTATAGGTAATAATAACAACCTCTACAGGTATGTACAGTACTATAGGTAATAATAACAACCTCTACAGGTATGTACAGTACTATAGGTAATAATAACAACCTCTACAGGTATGTACAGTACTATAGGTAATAATAACAACCTCTACAGGTATGTACAGTACTATAGGTAATAATAACAACCTCTACAGGTATGTATAGTACTATAGGTAATAATAACAACCTCTACAGGTATGTACAGTACTATAGGTAATAATAACAACCTCTACAGGTATGTACAGTACTATAGGTAATAATAACAACCTCTACAGGTATGTACAGTACTATAGGTAATAATAACAACCTCTACAGGTATGTACAGTACTATAGGTAATAATAACAACCTCTACAGGTATGTATAGTACTATAGGTAATAATAACAACCTCTACAGGTATGTACAGTACTATAGGTAATAATAACAACCTCTACAGGTATGTACAGTACTATAGGTAATAATAACAACCTCTACAGGTATGTACAGTACTATAGGTAATAATAACAACCTCTACAGGTATGTATAGTACTATAGGTAATAATAACAACCTCTACAGGTATGTACAGTACTATAGGTAATAATAACAACCTCTACAGGTATGTATAGTACTATAGGTAATAATAACAACCTCTACAGGTATGTACAGTACTATAGGTAATAATAACAACCTCTACAGGTATGTATAGTACTATAGGTAATAATAACAACCTCTACAGGTATGTACAGTACTATAGGTAATAATAACAACCTCTACAGGTATGTACAGTACTATAGGTAATAATAACAACCTCTACAGGTGTGTACAGTACTATAGGTAATAATAACAACCTCTACAGGTATGTACAGTACTATAGGTAATAATAACAACCTCTACAGGTATGTATAGTACTAGACCAGGTAATAATAACAACCTCTACAGGTATGTACAGTACTATAGGTAATAATAACAACCTCTACAGGTATGTACAGTACTATAGGTAATAATAACAACCTCTACAGGTATGTATAGTACTATAGGTAATAATAACAACCTCTACAGGTATGTACAGTACTATAGGTAATAATAACAACCTCTACAGGTATGTACAGTACTATAGGTAATAATAACAACCTCTACAGGTATGTATAGTACTATAGGTAATAATAACAACCTCTACATGTATGTATAGTACTATAGGTAATAATAACAACCTCTACAGGTATGTACAGTACTATAGGTAATAATAACAACCTCTACAGGTATGTACAGTACTATAGGTAATAATAACAACCTCTACAGGTGTGTACAGTACTATAGGTAATAATAACAACCTCTACAGGTATGTACAGTACTATAGGTAATAATAACAACCTCTACAGGTATGTATAGTACTAGACCAGGTAATAATAACAACCTCTACAGGTGTGTATAGTACTATAGGTAATAATAACAACCTCTACAGGTGTGTATAGTACTATAGGTAATAATAACAACCTCTACAGGTGTGTATAGTACTATAGGTAATAATAACAACCTCTACAGGTATGTATAGTACTAGACCAGGTAATAATAACAACCTCTACAGGTATGTATAGTACTATAGGTAATAATAACAACCTCTACAGGTGTGTATAGTACTATAGGTAATAATAACAACCTCTACAGGTATGTATAGTACTATAGGTAATAATAACAACCTCTACAGGTATGTATAGTACTATAGGTAATAATAACAACCTCTACAGGTATGTATAGTACTAGACCAGGTAATAATAACAACCTCTACAGGTGTGTATAGTACTATAGGTAATAATAACAACCTCTACAGGTATGTATAGTACTAGACCAGGTAATAATAACAACCTCTACAGGTGTGTATAGTACTATAGGTAATAATAACAACCTCTACAGGTATGTATAGTACTATAGGTAATAATAACAACCTCTACAGGTATGTATAGTACTATAGGTAATAATAACAACCTCTACAGGTATCTGAGACACTCTGTGGAGATGTAGCATCTAATAGAAAAGGACTTCACCACAAAGGAGGAATCAGTGTAATTATGGGATGTGGCTTGCTGTGTCTAAGGTAACAGGTATGCAGTGGTATCTAGTATGGGACCTGTGTTGATGACCGACAGCTCCTCCTCTCTCCATGACACTGTGTATTATTACACCGAACTGGCCATCTGTCATGACACTGTGTATTATTACACCGAACTGGCCATCTGTCATGACACTGTGTATTACTACACCGAACTGGCCATCTGTCATGACACTGTGTATTACTACACCGAACTGGCCATCTGTCATGGCACTGTGTATTATTATACCGAACTGGCCATCTGTCATGACACTATGTATTACTACACCGAACTGGCCATCTGTCATGACACTGTGTGTTACTACACCGAACTGGCCATCTGTCATGACACTGTGTATTATTACACCGAACTGGCCATCTGTCATGACACTGTGTATTACTACACCGAACTGTCCATCTGTCATGACACTGTGTATTACTACACCGAACTGGCCATTTGTCATGACATTGTGTATTATTACACCGAACTGGCCATCTGTCATGACACTGTGTATTATTACACCGAACTGGCCATCTGTCATGACACTGTGTATTACTACACCGAACTGGCCATCTGTCATGACACTGTGTATTATTACACCGAACTGGCCATCTGTCATGACACTGTGTATTATTACACCGAACTGGCCATCTGTCATGACACTGTGTATTACTACACCGAACTGGCCATCTGTCATGACACTGTGTATTATTACACCGAACTGGCCATCTGTCATGACACTGTGTATTATTACACCGAACTGGCCATCTGTCATGACACTGTGTATTACTACACCGAACTGGCCATCTGTCATGACACTGTGTATTATTACACCGAACTGGCCATCTGTCATGACACTGTGTATTACTACACCGAACTGGCCATCTGTCATGACACTGTGTATTACTACACCGAACTGGCCATCTGTCATGACACTGTGTATTATTACACCGAACTGGCCATCTGTCATGACACTGTGTATTATTACACCGAACTGGCCATCTGTCATGACACTGTGTATTATTACACCGAACTGGCCATCTGTCATGGCACTGTGTATTATTACACCGAACTGGCCATCTGTCATGACACTGTGTATTATTACACCGAACTGGCCATCTGTCATGACACTGTGTATTATTACACCGAACTGGCCATCTGTCATGACACTGTGTATTATTACACCGAACTGGCCATCTGTCATGACACTGTGTATTACTACACCGAACTGGCCATCTGTCATGACACTGTGTATTACTACACCGAACTGGCCATCTGTCATGACACTGTGTATTATTACACTGAACTGGCCATCTGTCATGACACTGTGTATTACTGTGTATTACAGCACATGGCAGAACAGGTTGGAGGCAGGAGCACAGTACAGAACAGGTTGGAGACAGGAGCACAGTACAGAACAGGTTAGAGGCAGGAGCACAGTACAGAACAGGTTAGAGGCAGGAGCACAGTACAGAACAGGTTAGAGGCAGGAGCACAGTACAGAACAGATTAGAGGCAGGAGCACAGTACAGAACAGGTTAGAGGCAGGAGCACAGTACAGAACAGGTTGGAGGCAGGAGCACAGTACAGAACAGGTTAGAGGCAGGAACACAGTACAGAACAGGTTAGAGGCAGGAGCACAGTTCAGAACAGGTTAGAGGCAGGAGCACAGTACAGAACAGGTTAGAGGCAGGAACACAGTACCGAACAGGGTGGATGCAGGAGCACAGTACAGAACAGGTTGTAGGCAGGAGCACAGGACAGAACAGGTTGGAGGCAGGAGCACAGTACAGAACAGGTTGGAGGCAGGAGCACAGTACAGAACAGGTTGGAGGCAGGAGCACAGTACAGAACAGGTTGGAGGCAGGAGCACAGTACAGAACAGGTTGGAGGCAGGAGCACAGTACAGAACAGGTTAGAGGCAGGAGCACAGCACAGAACAGGTTAGAGGCAGGAGCACAGCACAGAACAGGTTAGAGGCAGGAGCACAGCACAGAACAGGTTAGAGGCAGGAGCACAGGACAGAACAGGTTAGAGGCAGGAGCACAGCACAGAACAGGTTAGAGGCAGGAGCACAGGACAGAACAGGTTGGAGCATAGAATAACCAGAGAAAACAGAGCACAGGACAGAACAGGAGAAAACACACAAACTGCATCTGGCTCTTCTCCAAGGCAGTAAATCAACAGCTGTGCTTCAACAACATCTATTATCAAACTCCAGTCAGTCAGTCTATCTCTCTCCCTCTCCCAGTATCTCAGTCTCCTAGTCTCCCACTCCCAGTCTATCTCTCTCCCTCTCCCAGTATCTCAGTCTCCTAGTCTCCCACTCCCAGTCTATCTCTCTCCCTCTCCCAGTATCTCAGTCTCCTAGTCTCCCACTCCCAGTCTATCTCTCTCCCAGTCCCCCAGTCTCCCACTCCCAGTCTATCTCTCTCCCTCTCCCAGTATCTCAGTCTCCTAGTCTCCCACTCCCAGTCTATCTCTCTCCCAGTCTCCCAGTCTCCTAGTCTCCCACTCCCAGTCTCTCTCTCCCAGTCTCCCAGTCTCCCACTCCCAGTCTATCTCTCTCCCTCTCCCAGTATCTCAGTCTCCTAGTCTCCCACTCCCAGTCTATCTCTCTCCCTCTCCCAGTATCTCAGTCTCCTAGTCTCCCACTCCCAGTCTATCAATCTCCCACTCCGAGTCTCCTAGTCTCATAGTCTCCCACTCCCAGTCTATCTCTCTCCCACTCCCAGTCTCCTAGTCTCCCACTCCCAGTCTATCTCTCTGCCACTCCCAGTCTCATTGTCTCATAGTCTCCCACTCCCAGTCTATCTCTCTCCCACTCCCAGTCTCCGAGTCTCCCACTCCCAGTCTATCTCTCTCCCACTCCCAGTCTCCTAGTCTCCTAGTCTCCCACTACCAGTCTATATCTCTCCCACTCATAGTCGCCTAGTCTCCTAGTCTCCCACTCCCAGTCTATCTCTCTCCCACTCCCAGTCTCCTAGTCTCCCTTTATCTCAGTATCCTAGTCTCCCAGTCTCCTCGTCTGCCAGTCTCCTAGTCTCCCAGCCTCCCAGTCTCCTAGTCTCCCACTCCCAGTCTCCCACTCCCAGTCTCCCACTCCCAGTCTCCCACTCCAAGTCTCCTAGTCTCCAAGTCTCCCAGCCTCCCAGCATCCAAGTCTCCCAGCCTCCCAGTCTCCCAGCATCCTAGTCTTCCAGCCTCCCAGTCTCCCAGCCGTATATTATAGAACTGGTATGTCCCACTCCATATCCCCTCCTCAGGCCTCTACAACTCTGTAGAGGTTAGTGTCTGGACAGGCCTCTACAACTCTGTAGAGGTTAGTGTCTGGACAGGCCTCTACAACTCTGTAGAGGTTAGTGTCTGGACAGGCCTCTACAACTCTGTAGAGGTTAGTGTCTGGACAGGCCTCTACAACTCTGTAGAGGTTAGTGTCTGGACAGGCCTCTACAACTCTGTAGAGGTTAGTGTCTGGACAGGCCTCTACAACTCTGTAGAGGTTAGTGTCTGGACAGGCCTCTACAACTCTGTAGAGGTTAGTGTCTGGACAGGCCTCTACAACTCTGTCACAGGGCCCTAGAGGGCTATGAGGAGAACTCTGTTCAGATGGACATGAGGAGAACTCTGTTTATATGGACATGAAGAGAACTATGTTCAGATGGACATGAGGAGAACTCTGTTTATATGGACATGAAGAGAACTATGTTCAGATGGACATGAGGAGAACTCTGTTCAGATGGACATGAGGAGAACTCTGTTCAGATGGACATGAGGAGAACTCTGTTCAGATGGACATGAGGAGAACTCTGTTCAGATGGACATGAGGAGAACTCTGTTTATATGGACATGAAGAGAACTATGTTCAGATGGACATGAGGAGAACTCTGTTCAGATGGACATGAGGAGAACTCTGTTCAGATGGACATGAGGAGAACCCTTTTCAGATGGACATGAGGAGAACTCTGTTCAGATGGACATGAGGAGAACTCTGTTCAGATAGACATGAGGAGAACAACCTGCCTGCAGCTGCTGCTGAGTGTAGAACAGATACACTGGCCGAGTTAGAAATGGCACCCTATTCCCTTTCAACAAGCCATAGGGCACTGGTCAAAAGTAGTGCACTTCATTTGGGATGCATTTATTTGTTTGCGTTCAGAGATTCAGGAAGTCATTATCTCAAGGTTTTGAATAGTATTCTCTAGTGACGTATATAAGAATGTGTTCTTAACTGAATACATGTTAAATAAAATAAATACAATTAAACATTGTAATTCCTGAGTTAAACTATGAAGGTAAGTTATTATAACACATTTCTACCCCTTTTTCCTAATTGGTAGTTACAGTCTTGTCCCATCGCTGCAACTACCGTATGGACTCGGGAGAGGCGAAGGTCGAGAGTCCTCCCGAAACATGATCCCGCCAAGCCGCATTGCTTCTTGACACAATGCCCGCTTAACCCGTAAGCCAGCCGCACCAATGTGTCGGAGGAAACACCGTAAACCTGGCGACCGTGTCAGCGTGCACTGCGCCCGGCCCGCCACAGGAGTCGCTAGAGCGCGATGGGACAAGTACATCCCTGCCGGCCAAACCTTCCCCTAACCCAGAAAACGCAGGACCAATTGTGTGCCACCTCATGGGTCTCCAGGTTGCTGCGACACAGCCTGGAATCAAACCAGGATCTGTAGTGACACAGCTAGCACTGCCATGCAGAGCCTTAGACTGCTGCACCACTCGGGAGGCCCATGACAGTGAGAGCATGACAGTAGAGAGACTGTCACAAAACAGGAGCAGGAAATAGACATTGACCTTCCAAGTATGAACAACGCTCCAACAACAACACATGAATGTGTCAAACGTAGTTGAGATTAAAACATTGTAGTAAGAAAGAATTAGAAAGAAAATAAGTTTAGGGAGAAAGACTGACGGAGGGAGAGAGACTGACGGAGGTAGAGAGACTGATGGAGGGAGAGAGACTGATGGAGGGAGAGAGACTGATGGAGGGAGAGAGACTGATGGAGGGAGAGAGACTGACGGAGGGAGAGAGACTGACGGAGGTAGAGAGACCGTCGGAGGGAGAGAGACTGACAGAGGGAGAGAGACTGATGAAGGTAGAGAGACTGACGGAGGGAGAGAGACTGACGGAGGGAGAGAGACTGACGGAGGGAGAGAGACTGACGGAGGTAGAGAGACTGACGGAGGTAGAGAGACTGACGGAGGGAGAGAGACTGACGGAGGTAGAGAGACTGATGGAGGAAGAGAGACTGATAGAGGGATAGAGACTGATTAAGGTAGAGAGACTGACGGAGGGCGAGATACTGACGGAGGGCGAGATACTGACGGAGGGCGAGATACTGACGGAGGGAGAGAGACTGACGGAGGGAGAGAGACTGATTGGGGTAGAGAGACTGATGGAGGTAGAGAGACTGACTGAGGGAGAGAGACTGATTGAGGTAGAGAGACTGATGGGGGTAGAGAGACTGATGGAGGGAGAGAGACTGATGGAGGGAGAGAGACTGATGGAGGGAGAGAGACTGATGGAGGGAGAGAGACTGACGGAGGGAGAGAGACTGACGGAGGGAGAGAGACTGACGGAGGTAGAGAGACTGACAGAGGGAGAGAGACTGATGAAGGTAGAGAGACTGACGGAGGGAGAGAGACTGACGGAGGGAGAGAGACTGACGGAGGTAGAGAGACTGACGGAGGTAGAGAGACTGACGGAGGTAGAGAGACTGACGGAGGGAGAGAGACTGATGGAGGTAGAGAGACTGATGGAGGAAGAGAGACTGATGGAGGGATAGAGACTGATTAAGGTAGAGAGACTGACGGGGGGAGAGAGACTGACGGAGGGCGAGATACTGACGGAGGGAGAGAGACTGACGGGGGGAGAGAGACTGATTGGGGTAGAGAGACTGATGGAGGTAGAGAGACTGACTGAGGGAGAGAGACTGATTGAGGTAGAGAGACTGATGGGGGTAGAGAGACTGATGGAGGTAGAGAGACTGACGGAGGGAGAGAGACTGACAGAGGGAGAGAGACTGATGAAGGGAGAGAGACTGATGGAGGTAGAGAGACTGACGGAGGGAGAGAGACTGACGGAGGTAGAGAGACTGACGGAGGGAGAGAGACTGATGGAGGTAGAGGGAGAGAGACTGATGAGGGAGAGAGACTGATGGACGTAGAGGTAGAGAGACTGATGGAGGTAGAGAGAGAAAGATGGAGGTAGAGAGACTGATGGAGGGAGAGAGACTGATGGAGGTAGAGGGAGAGAGACTGATGAGGGAGAGAGACTGATGGAGGTAGAGGTAGAGAGACTGATGGAGGTAGAGAGACTGATGGAGGTAGAGAGACTGATGGAGGTAGAGAGACTGATGAAGAGAGACTGATGGAGGTAGAGGTAGAGAGACTGATGGAGGTAGAGAGAGAAAGATGGAGGTAGAGAGACTGATGGAGGGAGAGAGACTGATGGAGGTAGAGGGAGAGAGACTGATGAGGGAGAGAGACTGATGGAAGTAGAGAGACTGATGGAGGTAGAGAGACAGATGGAGGTAGAGGGAGAAAGACTGATGGATGTAGAGAGACTGATGGATGTAGAGAGACTGATGGAGGTAGAGATACTGATGGAGGAAGAGAGACTGATGAAGAGAGGCTGATGGAGGTAGAGAGACTGATGGAGGGAGAGAGACTGATGGAGGGAGAGAGACTGATGGAGGTAGAGAGCCTGATGGAGGGAGATAGACTGATGGAGGTAGAGGGAGAAAGACTGATGGAGGAAGAGGGAGAAAGACTGATGGAGGTAGAGGGAGAAAGACTGATGGAGGTAGAGGTAGAGAGACTGATGGAGGAAGAGGGAGAGAGACTGATGGAGGTAGAGAGACTGATGGAGGTAGAGGGAGAGATACTGATGGAGGTAGAGAGACTGATGGAGGAAGAGGGAGAGAGACTGATGGAGGTAGAGAGACTGATGGAGGTAGAGGGAGAGATACTGATGGAGGTAGAGAGACTGATGGAGGAAGAGGGAGAGAGACTGATGGAGGTAGAGAGACTGATGGAGGTAGAGGGAGAGAGACTGATGGAGGTAGAGGGAGAGAGACCGATGGAGGGAGAGAGACCGATGGAGAGAGAGAGACTGATGGAGGTAGAGACTGATGGAGGAAGAGGTAGAGAGACTGATGGAGGAAGAGAGACTGATGGAGGTAGAGAGACTGATGGAGGAAGAGGGAGAGAGACTGATGGAGGTAGAGAGACTGATGGAGGTAGAGAGACTGATGGAGGAAGAGGGAGAGAGACTGATGGAGGTAGAGGGAGAGAGACTGATGGAGGTAGAGGGAGAGAGACTGATGGAGGTAGAGAGACTGATGGAGGAAGAGGGAGAGAGACCGATGGAGGTAGAGAGACTGATGGAGGAAGAGGGAGAGAGACTGATGGAGGTAGAGAGACTGATGGAGGAAGAGAGACTGGAGGTAGAGAGACTGATGTAGGAAGAGGGAGAGAGACTGATGGAGGTAGAGGGAGAGAGACTGATGGAGGTAGAGAGACTGATGGAGGTAGAGAGACTGATGGAGGAAGAGGGAGAGAGACTGATGGAGGTAGAGAGACTGATGGAGGAAGAGGGAGAGAGACTGATGGAGGTAGAGAGACTGATGGAGGAAGAGAGACTGATGGAGGTAGAGAGACTGATGGAGGAAGAGGGAGAGAGACTGATGGAGGTAGAGGGAGAGAGACTGATGGAGGTAGAGGGAGAGAGACTGATGGAGGAAGAGGGAGAGAGACTGATGGAGGAAGAGGGAGAGAGACTGATGGAGGTAGAGGGAGAGAGACTGATGGAGGTAGAGGGAGAGAGACTGATGGAGGTAGAGAGACTGATGGAGGAAGAGGGAGAGAGACTGATGGAGGTAGAGAAACTGATAGAGGGAGAGAGACTGATGGAGAGAGAGAGACTGATGGAGGTAGAGAGACTGATGGAGGTAGATGGAGAGAGACTGATGGAGGTAGAGGTAGAGAGACTGATGGAGGTAGAGGTAGAGAGACTGATGGAGGTAGAGGGAGAGAGACTGATGGAGGGAGAGAGACTGATGGAGGGAGAGAGACTGATGGAGGTAGAGAGACTGATGGAGGTAGAGGGAGAAAGACTGATGGAGGTAGAGGGAGAGAGACTGATGGAGGTAGAGGTAGAGAGACTGATGGAGGAAGAGGGAGAAAGACTGATGAAGGAAGAGGAGAAAGACTGATGGAGGTAGAGGGAAAAAGACTGATGGAGGTAGAGGTAGAGAGACTGATGGAGGTAGAGAGACTGATGGAGGTAGAGAGACTGATGGAGGAAGAGGGAGAGAGACTGATGGAGGGAGAGAGACTGATGGAGGTAGAGGGAGAGAGACTGATGGAGGTATAGAGACTGATGGATGTAGAGAGACTGATGGAGGTAGAGAGACTGATGGAGGTAGAGAGACTGATGGAGGGAGAGGGAGAGAGACTGATGGAGGGAGAGGGAGAGAGACTGATGGAGGTAGATGGAGAGAGACTGATGGAGGAAGAGAGACTGATGGAGGAAGAGAGACTGATGGAGGTAGAGAGACTGATGGAGGAAGAGGGCGAGAGGCTGATGGAGGTAGAGGGAGAAAGACTGATGGAGGTAGAGGTAGAGCGACTGATGGAGGTAGAGAGACAGATGGAGGAAGAGGGAGAGAGACTGATGGAGGGAGAGAGACTGATGGAGGTAGAGGGAGAGAGACTGATGGAGGTAGAGGGAGAGAGACTGATGGAGGTAGAGAGACTGATGGAGGTAGAGGGAGAGGGACTGATGGCGGTAGAGAGACTGATGGAGGTAGAGGTAGAGAGACTGATGGAGGAAGAGGGAGAAAGACTGATGGAGGAAGAGGGAGAAAGACTGATGGAGGTAGAGGTAGAGAGACTGATGGAGGTAGAGAGACTGATGGAGGTAGAGAGACTGATGGAGGTAGAGAGACTGATGGAGGAAGAGGGAGAGAGACTGATGGAGGGAGAGAGACTGATGGAGGTAGAGGGAGAGAGACTGATGGAGGTAGAATGACTGATGGAGGAAGAGGGAGAGAGACTGATGGAGGTAGATGGCGAGAGACTGATGGAGGAAGAGAGACTGATGGAGGAAGAGAGACTGATGGAGGTAGAGAGACTGATGGAGGAAGAGTGAGAGAGACTGATGGAGGTAGAGGGAGAGAGACTGATGGAGGTAGAGATACTGATGGAGGTAGAGGTTTAGAGACTGATGGAGGTAGATGTAGAGAGACTGATGGAGGTAGAGAGACTGATGGAGGTAGAGAGACTGATGGAGGTAGAGAGACTGATGGAGGGAGAGAGACTGATGGAGGTAGAGACACTGATGGAGGTAGAGAGACTGATGGAGGGAGAAAGACTGATGGACGTAGATGGAGAGAGACTGATGGAGGTAGAGAGACTGATGGAGGTAGAGGGAGAGGGACTGATGGCGGTAGAGAGACTGATGGAGGTAGAGGGAGAGAAACTGATGGAGGTAGAGGGAGAGAGACTGATGGAGGTAGAGAGACTGATGGAGGTAGAGAGACTGATGGAGGTAGAGGGAGAGAGACTGATGGAGGTAGAGAGACTGATGGAGGTAGAGAGACTGATGGAGGTAGAGAGACTGATGGAGGTAGAGAGACTGATGGAGGTAGAGAAACTGATGGAGGTAGAGGGAGAGAGACTGATGGAGGGAGAGGGAGAAAGACTGATGGAGGTAGAGAGACTGATGGAGGTAGAGAGACTGATGGAGGTAGAGGTAGAGAGACTGATGGAGGTAGAGGGAGAGAGACTGATGGAGGTAGAGGGAGAAAGACTGATGGAGGTAGAGGGGGAGAGACTGATGGAGGGAGAAAGACTGATGGAGGTAAAAAGACGGATGGAGGTAAAAAGACTGATGGAGGTAGAGAGACTGATGGAGGTAGAGAGACTGATGGAGGGAGAGGGAGAGAGACTGATGGAGGGGAGAGGGAGAGAGACTGATGGAGGTAGAGAGACTGATGGAGGTAGAGAGACTGATGGAGGTAGAGAGACTGATGGAGGTAGAGAGACTGATGGAGGTAGAGGGAGAAAGACTGATGGAGGGAGAAAGACTGATGGAGGGAGAAAGACTGATGGAGGTAGAGAGACTGATGGAGGTAGAGAGACTGATGGAGGTAGAGGGAGAGAGACTGATGGAGGTAGAGGGAGAAAGACTGATGGAGGTAGAGGGGGAGAGACTGATGGAGGTAAAAAGACAGATGGAGGTAAAAAGACTGATGGAGGTAGAGAGACTGATGGAGGTAGAGAGACTGATGGAGGGAGAGGGAGAGAGACTGATGGAGGTAGAGAGACTGATGGAGGTAGAGAGACTGATGGAGGTAGAGAGACTGATGGAGGTAGAGGGAGAGAGACTGATGGAGGGAGAGGGAGAGAGACTGATGGAGGAAGAGAGACTGATGGAGGAAGAGAGACTGATGGAGGTAGAGAGATTGATGGAGGAAGAGGGAGAGAGACTGATGGAGGTAGAGGGAGAGAGACTGATGGAGGTAGATATACTGATGGAGGTAGAGGTTTAGAGACTGGTGGAGGTAGATGTAGAGAGACTGGTGGATGTAGAGAGACTGATGGAGGTAGAGAGACTGATGGATGTAGAGAGACTGATGGAGGTAGAGAGACTGATGGAGGTAGAGAGACTGATGGAGGTAGAGAGACTGATGGAGGTAGAGTGACTGATGGAGGTAGAGGGAGAGAGACTGATGGAGGTAGAGACACTGATGGAGGTAGAGAGACTTATGGAGGTAGAGAGACTGATGGAGGTAGAGGGAGAGGGAATGATGGCGGTAGAGAGACTGATGGAGGTAGAGGGAGAGAGACTGATGGAGGGAGAGAGACTGATGGAGGTAGAGAGACTGATGGAGGTAGAGGGAGAGAGACTGATGGAGGTAGAGAGACTGATGGAGGTAGAGGGAGAGAGACTGATGGAGGTAGAGAGACTGATGGAGGTAGAGGGAGAAAGACTGATGGAGGTAGAGAGACTGATGGAGGTAGAGAGACTGATGGAGGTAGAGGGAGAGAGACTGATGGAGGGAGAGGGAGAGAGACTGATGGAGGTAGAGAGACTGATGGAGGTAGAGAGACTGATGGAGGTAGAGAGGACTGATGGAGGGAGAGAGACTGATGGAGGTAGAGACACTGATGGAGGTAGAGAGACTGATGGAGGGAGAAAGACTGATGGACGTAGATGGAGAGAGACTGATGGAGGTAGAGAGACTGATGGAGGTAGAGGGAGAGGGACTGATGGCGGGTAGAGAGACTGATGGAGGTAGAGGGAGAGAAACTGATGGAGGTAGAGGGAGAGAGACTGATGGAGGTAGAGAGACTGATGGAGGTAGAGAGACTGATGGAGGTAGAGGGAGAGAGACTGATGGAGGTAGAGAGACTGATGGAGGTAGAGAGACTGATGGAGGTAGAGAGACTGATGGAGGTAGAGAGACTGATGGAGGTAGAGAAACTGATGGAGGTAGAGGGAGAGAGACTGATGGAGGGAGAGGGAGAAAGACTGATAGAGGTAGAGAGACTGATGGAGGTAGAGAGACTGATGGAGGTAGAGGTAGAGAGACTGATGGAGGTAGAGGGAGAGAGACTGATGGAGGTAGAGGGAGAAAGACTGATGGAGGTAGAGGGGGAGAGACTGATGGAGGGAGAAAGACTGATGGAGGTAAAAAGACGGATGGAGGTAAAAAGACTGATGGAGGTAGAGAGACTGATGGAGGTAGAGAGACTGATGGAGGTAGAGAGACTGATGGAGGGAGAGGGAGAGAGACTGATGGAGGGAGAGGGAGAGAGACTGATGGAGGTAGAGAGACTGATGGAGGTAGAGAGACTGATGGAGGTAGAGAGACTGATGGAGGTAGAGAGACTGATGGAGGTAGAGGGAGAAAGACTGATGGAGGGAGAAAGACTGATGGAGGGAGAAAGACTGATGGAGGTAGAGAGACTGATGGAGGTAGAGAGACTGATGGAGGTAGAGGGAGAGAGACTGATGGAGGTAGAGGGAGAAAGACTGATGGAGGTAGAGGGGGAGAGACTGATGGAGGGAGAAAGACTGATGGAGGTAAAAAGACAGATGGAGGTAAAAAGACTGATGGAGGTAGAGAGACTGATGGAGGGAGAGGGAGAGAGACTGATGGAGGTAGAGAGACTGATGGAGGTAGAGAGACTGATGGAGGTAGAGAGACTGATGGAGGTAGAGGGAGAGAGACTGATGGAGGGAGAGGGAGAGAGACTGATGGAGGAAGAGAGACTGATGGAGGAAGAGAGACTGATGGAGGTAGAGAGATTGATGGAGGAAGAGGGAGAGAGACTGATGGAGGTAGAGGGAGAGAGACTGATGGAGGTAGATATACTGATGGAGGTAGAGGTTTAGAGACTGGTGGAGGTAGATGTAGAGAGACTGGTGGATGTAGAGAGACTGATGGAGGTAGAGAGACTGATGGATGTAGAGAGACTGATGGAGGTAGAGAGACTGATGGAGGTAGAGAGACTGATGGAGGTAGAGAGACTGATGGAGGTAGAGTGACTGATGGAGGTAGAGGGAGAGAGACTGATGGAGGTAGAGACACTGATGGAGGTAGAGAGACTTATGGAGGTAGAGAGACTGATGGAGGTAGAGGGAGAGGGACTGATGGCGGTAGAGAGACTGATGGAGGTAGAGGGAGAGAGACTGATGGAGGGAGAGAGACTGATGGAGGTAGAGAGACTGATGGAGGTAGAGGGAGAGAGACTGATGGAGGTAGAGAGACTGATGGAGGTAGAGGGAGAGAGACTGATGGAGGTAGAGAGACTGATGGAGGTAGAGGGAGAAAGACTGATGGAGGTAGAGAGACTGATGGAGGTAGAGAGACTGATGGAGGTAGAGGGAGAGAGACTGATGGAGGGAGAGGGAGAAAGACTGATGGAGGTAGAGAGACTGATGGAGGTAGAGAGACTGATGGAGGTAGAGGGAGAGAGACTGATGGAGGTAGAGAGACTGATGGAGGTAGAGGGAGAGAGACTGATGGAGGTAGAGGGAGAAAGACTGATGGAGGTAGAGGGGGAGAGACTGATGGAGGGAGAAAGACTGATGGAGGTAAAAAGACGGATGGAGGTAAAAAAAGACTGATGGAGGTAGAGAGACTGATGGAGGTAGAGAGACTGATGGAGGGAGAGGGAGAGAGACTGATGGAGGTAGAGAGACTGATGGAGGTAGAGAGACTGATGGAGGTAGAGGGAGAGAGACTGATGGAGGGAGAGAGGACTGATGGAGGTAGAGGTAGAGAGACTGATGGAGGTAGAGAGACTGATGGAGGTAGAGAGACTGATGGATGTAGAGATAGAGAGACTGATGGAGGTAGAGAGACTGATGGAGGTAAAGAGACTGATGGAGGGAGAGGGAGAAAGACTGATTGAGGTAGAGAGACTGATGGAGGGAGAGAGACTGATGGAGGGAGAGACTGATGGAGGTAGAGATACTGATGGAGGTAGAGGGAGAGATACTGATGGAGGTAGAGAGACTGATGGAGGTAGTTGCAGTTCCATCTAAAGTTGTAGGTTCCTCTGTGGTTGAATACACCATCTATCTGAACTGAGTTTCTCTGAGCCCATAGTGACTCATGGTGACTGTATCACAGTATTAACTCTCCCTGCAGACACACTGAAAGGTCAGAGTTGAAACCTGGGAGAGACACACACACAGACAGACCCTCACAGACACACACACACACACACACACACACACACACAGACAGACCCTCACAGACACACACACAGACACACACACACAGACACACACACAGACAGACCCTCACGGACACACACACACAGACAGACACTCACAGACACACACACAGACAGACACTCACAGACACACACACAGACACTCACAGACACACACAGACACAGACAGACACACACAGACAGACACACGCAGACAGACACTCACATACATACACTCACAGACACACACACACCTCTAAGGTAAGAAAAGCAGCACCAATCTTTGAAAGCTAAATGGCCAGGGCTGTCAGTTTATTTCACACCAGTTTTAAATATGAATGAGGTCGGGACAAACGAGTCAAGAGACAGTAATGATTTTACCCAGGGCTGAGTCCCTCTCTATTCAATTCAAGTCAATTCAATTCAAGGACTTTATTGGCATGGGAAACATGTGTTAACATTGCCAAAGCAAGCGAGGTAGACAACATACAAAGTGAATATATAAAGTGAAAAACTACCAAAATTAACAGTAAACATTACACATACAGAAGTATTCCCTTTATAGTGCACTACTATTGACCAGGAGCCAATAGAGCACTATATACAGTGCATTGCGAAAGTATTCGGCCCCCTTGAACTTTGCGACCTTTTGCCACATTTCAGGCTTCAAACATAAATTTTTTGTATTTTTTTGTTAAAAAAGTTTGAAATATCCAATAAATGTCGTTCCACTTCATGATTGTGTCCCACTTGTTGTTGATTCTTCACAAAAAAATACAGTTTTATATCTTTATGTTTGAAGCCTGAAATGTGGCAAAAGGTCGCAAAGTTCAAGGGGGCCGAATACTTTCGCAAGGCACTGTATATAGGGAATAGGGTGTCATGTAGTGCACTTAATAGGGAATAGGTTGTCATGTAGTGCACTATATAGGGAATAGGGTGTCATGTAATGCACTATATAGGGAATAGGGTGTCATGTAGTGCACTTAATAGGGAATAGGTTGTCATGTAGTGCACTATATAGGGAATAGGGTGTCATGTAATGCACTATATAGGGAATAGGGTGTCATGTAGTGCACTAAATATAGGGAATAGGATGTCATGTAGTGCACTATATAGGGAATAGGGTGTCATGTAGTGCACTATATAGGGAATTGGGTGTCATTTGGAAATTAGCCCATTGATGATGATGACACACACACACACACACACCTGTGGTGGTAGAACACACTCCTGAAACATTAATGACTCGTGATTCGTTACTAATACTAGAACTCTCTCCTTCCCCAGCTCAGCAGTTACAGTATCAGCTATCCTCCAATAACCTCCTGTAGCAGCTATCCTCCAATAGCCTCCAGTAGCAGCTATCATCCTATAACCTACTGTAGCAGCTATCCTCCAATAGCCTCCTGTAGCAGCTATTCTCATATAGCCTCCTGTAGCAGCTATCCTCCTATAACCTCCAGAATCAGCTATCCTCCAATAGCCCCCAGTAGCAGCTATCCTCCTATAGCCTCCAGTATCAGCTATCCTCCAATAGCCTCTTCTAGCAGCTATCCTCCAATAGCCTCCTGTAGCAGCTAGCATCCAGTATCAGCTATCCTCCTATAGCCTCCAGTAGCAGCTATCCTCCTATAGCCTCCAGTAGCAGCTATCATCCTATAACCTCCAGTAGCAGCTATCCTCCTATAGCCTCCAGTAGCAGCTATCATCCTATAACCTCCAGTAGCAGCTATCATCCTATAGCCTCCAGTAGCAGCTATCATCCTATAGCCTCCAGTGGCAGCTATCATCCTATAGCCTCCAGTAGCAGCTATCACCCTATAGCCTCCAGTAGCAGCTATCCTCCTACAGCCTCCAGTAGCAGCTATCCTCCTACAGCCTCCGGTAGCAGTTATCATCATTTAGCCTCCATACTGTTCTTGGCGTTGAAGTAGGTTCAAAACAGAGCCATCACTACTGTGTGTTGTTCAGACTTGAAACACGAGCAAACTGAGCACAGTAAATATTTTATCACAGACAGGATGCTGTGAGACCATGCTGGAGACAGAGACAGAGACAGAGAGAGACAGAGAGAGACGAGAGAGACAGAGAGAGGACAGAGAGAGACAGAGAGAGACAGAGAGAGAGAGAGAGAGAGAGATATATATAGGACTAAAGAGAGAGAGAGAGAGAGAGAGAGAGAGAGAGAGAGATATATAGGACTAAAGAGAGAGAGAGAGAGGGAGGGGGTTGGGGAGAGAGAGCAGAATTAGGCCGATACCCACTAATTATCAAAATCCAGAAAAGAGCTGTTAAATTCTACAACCACCTAAAAGGAAGCGATTCCCAAACCTTCCATAACAAAGCCATCACCTGGAGAAGAGTCCCCTAAGCAAGCTGGTCCTGGGGCTCTGTTCACAAACACACCCCACAGAGCCCCAGGACAGCAGCACAGCAGGCCCACGCCAGTGTTTATGTTCCATCCATTATTGGTTGTAAACACTTTCTTTCTGTTTTGTCCAAAAGGTTATTTGGACAGGTGTTGGAACAAAGTGGACCCGGGAGTCAAGAGACACCACCAAGGGACCAATCAACCTGCTTTTAGGACAGCTACTGTACATGCTGCACAGCAGAGAACAGCCTAGCACATAGCACACAAGGGCCACCAACATGGGAGGCCATGTATTGTCCCCAATAACAATATCAAGTCACTCATCAGCACAGTCACTGATCAACATGGTCTCATTGGAATATGTCAAATAATTGACGTTCATCATTGTAGTTATATGTGTCACCTGATCAACGTGGTCTCATTGGAATATGTCAAATAATTGACGTTCATCATTGTAGTTATATGTGTCACCTGACGTATTCGTTATATTGCAATTACCGAGGCATCATTTTTATTTTACTTTTATTTAACTAGGCAAGTCAGTTAAGAACAAATTCTTATTCACAATGACGGCCAACCATTCAGGGGCAGAATGAGCGATTTTTACCTTCTCAGCTCTGGGATTCGATCCAGCAACCTTTCGGTTACTGGCCCAGTTCTCTAATCACTAGGTACCTGCCACACCTTACAATAACCACGGATAACAAATGATATTGTAGTCTGAATGTAACTGAATTCGACAGTCCATGTATCTGTGTCAAGTGCAGAGCGCCTGAGGATATCTCCCTGCTCAGATTCACAAGGGGACACATCAACAGTAATTACAGATATATGCGACAAAGCTACACTCAGCTGATAGAAACACAATCCCATCTGAAATGTATTTGGTGTGTAGAGGACAGAAAGAGAAAAGAAGAGAGAAGAGGACAGAACGAGAGAAGAAGAGAGAAGAGAGAAGAGGACAGAACGAGAGAAGAAGAGAGAAGAGGGAAGAGGAAAGAAAGAGAGAAGAAGAGAGAAGAGGGAAGAGGACAGAAAGAGAAAAGAAGAGAGAAGAGGGAAGAGGACAGAAAGAGAGAAGAAGAGAGAAGAGGGAAGAGGACAGAAAGAGAGAAGAAGAGAGAAGAGGGAAGAGGACAGAAAGAGAGAAGAAGAGAGAAGAGGGAAGAGGACAGAAAGAGAGAAGAAGAGAGAAGAGGGAAGAGGACAGAAAGAGAGAAGAAGAGAGAAGAGGGAAGAGGACAGAAAGAGAGAAGAAGAGAGAAGAGGACAGAACAAATGGAGGGACAGATAGAGTATAATAAGGAAAGAGGAAAGAGCCTGAGGTGTCGGATCTTAGTTAGGGT